>NC_134553.1:22802014-23036949 GCF_025594145.1 Primulina tabacum | reverse complement strand
ACCATAACGAACCAGAACCTCCCAACATGCTGGAGTACCCTACTGGACCTAGGAACTCACGGAATTCACCCAAAGCCAAAAACGAAGCCCCCAACCCCAAACCCATGCTGGCCGAGAACTCTCATAGTGACTAGGACCTCTTTTTTGTGCTTAGGACCATACGCAGTGACCCAACCCTGGAACCAGACCCATGTAAACTCACCTAGAACCTTAAGGACTTCTCCTAACCCGCCCGTGCCCCCAAGTTGAGCCCCTCAATCCCTTGACCCTTGCGCAAACCCTGCACCAATCTGTGCAGGGTTCTCGGGTGGAGTCCTAGTATGGCTAGGACTCTTCCCCAGCCCCGAACCTCGAGTCTTAGCCTGGCTAGGACTCTTCCCCTAGGCTTCCCCACGACTCTATCTTGCCCCTAGACAGAAGCCAGCCCTTTCCCAGCCGTGGGGTACCAACCCGCACCCCTTTACCTTATGACAGCAAGTTCCGCTTGTTCTTGTTTCATGTTGTTTAGCCAAGAGTTGTGAGTGTTCTAAGACCTTAAATCATGCATAAACACTACTAGTTCATACCTAAAACCATGGCAGCCCTTTACATGATAAAAACATGAGTTTGCATCAAAAATCTTAGGTTTTTTCTCCATGTGCATGTCATATTCCGAAAATACAAAAAAAAAATAAATCATGTTCTTTATGCATACAATAATTAAACAATATTGTGGTATGATGGATGAGAAAAGGAGATGTATGGCGTGTCTTTGCGTTTTATACGCACGAAAAAAACCGTTGACGACGAAGAACGGACGCGACGATGGCTGGTTTGATTCTAGAACCTTCGAAAAAACCCCTCCAAAAGAAGTGGGCAGCCGTGAGGTGTGTGTGTGGTGTGCTTGAAAGAGTTTCTGAATTTTTGAAAAAGTGTGGCCGTGTGTTGTGTCTAGAGTGTAGGGTTTTGGGATCTCTTTAACACATTAAATACTAATTAAATCCTTAAGTAGGCTTTAGGCCTATTAAGCCATAAAATTTAGCCCATTAGTTAAATAGGATTTAAATAAAATAATACCAAAGGTTTTCTTTAATTAAATATGTGAATTTATTAGCCCGGTTGGCAAAAAGCTCGTATTTTAGTTGAAAAACCAACACCGATAAAATTTACGCCCGGCGTATAAAATCACCTCAAAACCCTTAATTTCACAAAAATACTAAAAAGCATCGATCATCTTTTAAATAATTATAAATAATTATTTAATAAAAATATTTACGTTTTCTTCAGCCCTCGGTCCCCGTTCCTCGATCGTCACTTGAATATTCCTAAAAATACATTTTTTTTATGCATGATGACAAATAAATCTCATTTAGCATATAAACAAGTACGTCACATAATTAGTTAGCAACTAAAATCAATTAATTACTCAATTTTTCATAATTTCCTAGATTCGCATGCAGTTGGATTACGTCGTCTTAATTTTGGACCTTACAATTCCTCCCCCCCTTAAAACAAAATTTCATCCTCGAAATTAGAACTTACCGAATAGATCCGGATAGCGACTCTTCAAGTCCCTCTCGGTTTCCCAAGTAGCTTCCTCTTCCGAGTGATTCAGCCACTTGACCTTGACCATTGGAATGACTTTGTTACGCAGTCGTCTTTCTTGTCTAGCCAGAATCTGGACAGGTCTTTCTTCATACGACATATTTGGAGTTAGTTGAAGAGGTTCATAATTAAGCACATGTGATGGGTTAGACATGTACTTCCGCAGCATCGAAATGTGGAACACATTGTGAACTCCAGAAAGTGCGGGTGGCAATGCCACTCTATAAGCTAGTGTCCCAATCCTCTCCAAAATCTCGAATGAGCCAATAAATCTAGGACTAAGCTTGCCCTTTTTGCCAAAACGCATAACACCCTTCATGGGTGCTATCTTAACAAACACGTGGTCGCCTACTGCAAACTCCAAGTCCCTTCGTCTTTTATCCGCATAACTCTTTTGTCGGCTTTGCGCAGTCTTCATTCTATCACGAATTTTGACTACCAGCTCAGCTGTCTCTTCAATCACATCTGGACCAATATCTCTTCTTTCCCCAACCTCGTCCCAATGAATAGGAGATCTGCACTTCCTTCTATAGAGTGCCTCAAAAGGAGCCATTCCTATTGACGATTGATAGCTGTTATTGTAAGTGAACTCCACTAGAGGTAATTTTGGTTCCCAACTGCCTTGGAAATCAATGACGCATGCTCGCAGTAGATCTTCCAAAATCTGAATAACCCTTTCTGACTGACCATCGGTTTGAGGGGTGGAACGTTGTACTGAACAATAACTTGGTCCCCATCGTTGCATGCAGACTTTTCCAAAAAGACGACGTGAACCTCGGATCCCTGTCAGAAACGATGGATACAGGAATCCCATGCAGCCGAACTATCTCCCGATTATACAAGTCGGCATACTGAACCATGGTGAATGTCGTCTTAATAGGTATAAAATGCGCTGATTTCGTAAGACGATCCACTATCACCCAAATGGCATTGAATCCTTTAACTGTCTTTGGTAATCCCACAACAAAGTCCATGGTGATATTTTCCCATTTCCACTCGGGAATAGGGAGTGGCTTTCAATTTTCCCGCTGGTCTCTGATGCTCTGCTTTGACTTGCTGACAAGTCAAACACTCGGATACATATCTCAAGATGTCTCTCTTCATGCCTGGCCACCAATATAACAACTTGCAAATCCCTATACATCTTTGTACTGCCGGATGAATGGAATATGGTGTGTCGTGGGCTTCTTTAATAATAAGATCTCTCAAAGAATCTTCACTAGGAACCCATAAACGGTCTCGATAACGGACTAAACCATCCACCACTGAATATAAATTCCGCCCTTGGCTTCATCTCTTGCTCTCCACTTTTGCATCTGCTCATCAGAAGACTGCCCATCACGAATTCTCTCTCTCAAAGTCGACTGTACTGATAATGTGGCAAGATTAGGGGCCTTGCCCCTAGCATACACTGTAAGCTCAAACCGCTGTATCTCGGACTGCAACGGTCTTTGGAGTGATAAATGAGTGATAACTGCTGCTTTTCTACTCAATGCGTCTGCCACTACATTAGCTTTCCCCGGATGGTAGCTAATGTTACAATCATAGTCCTTTACCAATTCAAGCCATCTGCGATGTCTCATATTCAATTCCTTTTGGGTGAAGAAGTATTTCAAGCTTTTATGATCGGTGAATATCTTGCACTTCTCCCCATAAAGGTAGTGTCTCCAATTTTTAATGCAAAGACTACTGCTGCAAGCTCAAGATCATGAGTAGGGTAGTTCTTTTCATGAGTTTTCAACTGTCTTGACGACATAGATGATAACTCGGTCGTTTTGCCATCAGAACTGCACCTAAACCTAGCTTAGAAGGGCGGTAGAAAGAACATACTCCCCCTTGCCCCGATGGCATAGATAACACTGGTGCGGATATCAAGGCTTGCTTCAACTTGTCCAAAACTGTCTTGACACTTCGGATCCCCAAATAAACTTAGCATTTTTCTTCGTCAAAGATGTCAAAGGCACTGCAATAAATGAGAACCCCTTGATGAATTTGCGATAATAGCCAGCTAGTCCCAAGAAACTGCGAATCTCGGTGACCTCTTCGGTACTGGCCACTCTTTACTTACTGCCTCAACTTTACTTCGGATCAACTTCCACTCCATCACTAGAAATGATGTGGCCTAAGAATGCCCCTCTGTCAAGCCAAAACTCGCACTTGCTGAACTTTGCATATAGCGTTCTGTCTTGTAAAACTAGCAGTGCTGTCCTCAAATGGCGACTATGCTTCTCTCTGCTCTTGGAATAGATCAATATGTCATCAATGAAGACAATAATAAACTGATCCAGATATGGCTGAAATACGCGATTCATGAGATCCATGAAGATCGCTGGCGCATTGGTCAACCCGAATGGCATGACTATAAACTCATAGTGCCCATATCTCGTGCGAAACGCTGTCTTGTGAACGTCAAGACTCTTTGACTTTCAACTGGTGGTATCCAGATCGCAGATCAATCTTAGAAAATATCGATGCTCCTTGCAACTGATCAATTAAATCTTCAATTCTTGGCAGTGGATACTTATTTTTGATAGTGACCCGATTAAGCTCCCGATAATCAATACAAAGACGCATGCTACCATCTTTCTTTTTCACAAACAAAACCGGTTCGCCCCACGGAGAGTAACTAGGGCGAATAAAGCCCTTGTCTAGCAATTCTTGAATTTGATCTTTTAGTTCTTTCATTTCAGCAGGTGCTAGACGATAAGGTGCTTTAGATATAGGAACAGTGCCCGGCATAAGGTCAATAGAGAACTCTACCTCACGATCGGGTGGGATGCCAGAAACGTCTTCGGGAAAGACGCTAGGAAAATCCCTCACAATATCAACATCTTCTAACTTCTGGCTGATGGATTCATGTGTAGTAGTGACACATGCTAAGTACGCCTGACATCCATGCTTAATAAGCTTCCTCGCACATAGACAAGAGATAATGTGCGGCATTTGCTGGTTTCTTGCTACCTCGAAAACAAAAGATTTACCACTGGGTGGCCTAATAGATACTGATCGCTGACGGAAATCAATCAAAGCTCCATTTGTTGATAGCCAATTCATCCCAAGTATTATATCAAATTCTGGCATATGAAGCACAATAAGATCTGCCCGAACAACATCTCTGAATAAACGAAGCTCCAGATTCTTAACAATCTTAGACGTGAGCATCTGATCATCGGATGGAATCGAAACTTTGAAACCAAAACCCATATCTTGAGGAGTAATATTCAGTCTTTTGAAGAAGGTTTCTGATATGAAAGAGTGTGTAGCTCCTGAATCTAGCAAAGCATAGGTAGCTACGCCTAGAATGATGATCCTCCCTGCGGTGAAAATGTCTTTTAATTCCTTTGGTGTTGACACTTAAGGATTTACTATCATTAGTTTCCCAAAGTTGAATGAAGATTTCGTGTTGAACTTAAACATTTCTTGGAGAAGTTTCGCTTTAGTCCCTCAATCTTTTAAGTTTGCATTATTGACCCATAATTTTCGGAATATTTCACTTAAGTCCCTTAATTTTCGAAAATTGCATATTGGCCCCCCAATAATTTCGAAACCCCCTTTTATGGTTTTCTTTAATTTTGGCCCTTAAACTTTTTATTCTGAATCATAACATCCTTCACATAAAATAAGGCACAAAAATTCGAATCATTTTTCTATGGTTTCTAAAATCATCGCTTAAGTCCAACTAAGTAGAACAGGCAACCTAATTTATTCTAGGTTGAAACTTAATCACAATTCAATTCTAATAACCAATTTAACATTTTATGCAGAAATAAGCAATATAAAAATGTTAAATGACTAGGTTACCCGTGATGAGTGTAGTGTCTGCCTCTTCCTCGGCTTCCTCGGCATTCCACATAAGCTCGGGCCGTAGTAGCTGCTTTCCTCTTTGGGCAATCAATAGCTTTGTGACCGGCCTCCTTGCAGTAGAAACATTTATATGATCCCAACTCGCATTTGCCAAGATGTAGACGGTTGCACTCCTTGCATGGTTGCCTTTCAGCAGGCTTTGGTGCTCTCGGATTCTGTGGCTTTGGTGGCGCTGGCTTCTTGACTTGACCTTGGGGCTTTTGAGGCCCTTGAGGTCTAGGAGGACCCTTATTTGGCTTCTTGTTGGGTTGATTGTTATTCTGATAGTGCTGCCTCTTGCGCTGAATCTCAAAGTCAATGTCCTTTAAGGACTGCTCATCCTGATATGCATAAGTAACTGCCATAGCATAATTCTCCGAACGCATCATCATAACTTTATGCCGAATGGTAGGTCGTAGGCCATCCTTGAAATGCCTAAGTTTTTCTTCCGCGTCCCCGGCAATAAGGGGTACAAAGTGGCAACCCCTATCAAACTTCTTCACAAAATCAGCAACAGGTATGTCTCCCTGACGGAGAGTCATAAATTCCCTCTTTATCCGGCTTCTGACGTCAGCAGTAAAGTATTTCTCATAGAATTTCGTCTTGAACTGTGCCCAAGTGAGTGTAGCAAGGTCAACACCATGCTCGGCTCCTTCCCACCATAAAGAAGCGTCGTCCCTAAGCAGATAAGTAGTGCACCTCACACGGTCGGTGTCTCCCATGTTCTGATAGCGAAAATGTATCTCGAGTGATCGGATCCAACTCTCTGCAGCAAATGGATCGGTGGTGCCAGAAAATTCCTTCGGCCCTAGCCTCTGGAGCTGCTCACAAATATCCTGCGGTGGCCTAGGTGGCTGCTGCTGCATCTGCTGTAACTGCAGCTGTAATTGCTACTACTGTAACTGCTGCTCGAAGAGACGAGCCATACCCTCTAATGCACGAGTAGCAGGATCCCCTAGAGGAGGGGGTGGTGGTGGTGCATTTCTTTGACTATTCCCTCGGCGATTAACACTGTTCTCTCCCTGATTCTCGATAACGGGTACACGTCTAGGAGGCATTTTATCTGAATGTTTTCCAAATTCTAACGTAACCAACATGCAATTAAATCTAAGTTTTCTAATCATGTGACATGTCCTAATTCATTTTATCAATTTAAGCATGCAAAGCATAAATACTCAAAAAGCTAATAAACATGCATCATAAACATAATATTCATATTATCATGCGGGAAACATCATATTAAATCATATACAGCATGTAGACTTACAAATTGAGGCTTGACGACTAATCTTCCCGGCGCTGATGGTGGCACAACCCTTTACAGGACCTTTGCTCTGATACCAACTGAAACGTCCTGCTCTTTTTATTGCTTTAAAAGTACTAGAAATTTTTTTTTTCCTTTCTCTAAAATTTTCGGCTTTCACTAAAATATTTTTATAAAATATTTTAACCCTTAAAATAAAATACCAACCATCTAGCAATTTAAAAATCAAATGCAATGGTCATAAAATAAAATCGTCGCATGATTACCAAACCTAAAAAGCAATAAATTTGAAAAGTAAAGCTCATACTAAACCTCTCAAAATCTCTCAAAAGCATAAGTAAATAGTCTTAAAATCTTTAAATAAAATCATAAAGCATAATGCGCAAAATGTAGCGCTGGTCCTCGGGTTGTGTGCGCCTTCAGTCCAGTCAAATCACTCATCAAGTCCTCCCTCAACACCACCTGCATCCATCACACCTAGTGAGTCTAAAGACTCAACACACCATAATCTTTATAACGAGTAATACGTAATACAATCAACATATAACGGTGAAAAATATTTGTACTTAAAATATCGTTTTCATTAAGATGCATAAACTTGAACATAAACATTTTCATAAATATTTTCATAATACATTCCATAAACCTTAACCTTTCTCCTTTTTCCTTAACATGACATGACATAAAACATTTTTCATGATCATAAACCTTTTTTTTCCTTTTCCTTTTCCTTTTCCTTTTGTTGAATTCAGATCGTTAATTGTGACTTTCCTGATCATGCTCATGAGGGTCGATGGATCCATCTACATAAAACCACAGTACTGGGCGGCGGGGGACACCAGCAACACTCTCACTGGTCAACTGGGCCCTGGCCTATCATGATTCGAATGGAAATACGATCGTCGGGGCTCCCTCTGGGTCCTTTTCCCATAAATGGGCTCCCTCTGGGGCCTTTTTCCCTAACGATATTCGCATTCTTCCGTTACCACAAAACCGTTACCACATATCCGTTACCACATATTCGCAATGATGGAAACACGATCGTCGGGCTCCCACTGGGACCATAACTCTCACGACGTCGCAAACATTAACGAATTAGTCACAATCACTTCACATCCTTCAACATTTTTCATTCACATCACTTTAGAAAAAAATCGTGAATATCATTGCGTTTTTCATTTTTGAAACCAAGCATGCAACATGTATTTTAAATGTCTTCTTAAATCATAAAAATCCCTTAGACATTTAACAATCATCATTTAATCATGAACAATTCATAAACATTTAAAAATTGTCATATTTTCATAAAAAATAGCATTCAGGGCACTGCCATGACCTTTACTAATTTCCCGGTGTAAAAAGACCGTTTTACCCCTGGACTCGACATTTTATGTTTTCGACTTTTTTCTTGATTTCATGACTCTAACATGTCCCAAATAATTATTTAAGCTTACGTGAATTTTTCCATAATTTTATTTGGCTTAAATGTTAGACTTTTTCAATTATCTTCAATTAACTGTTTTGACGGTGTTTTAATCCCGAAAAATCCCAAACATTAATATAAAATTCCTAAATTCTAAATTTAGTCTTTTTATATTATTTTAGCCTTTATGGACCATGACTCGACCCCCCGTGAGCCGTTTTCCAATTTCTCTTTAGTTTAAAACACCCTATTTGACACCTAAACTTCGATCCCGAGCCATCTCTTAATTTCATCGAGTTACCCTCGGACCATAACGAACCAGAACCTGCCCAACATGCTGGAGTACCCTACTGGACCTAGGAAACTCACGGAATCCTCACCCAAAGCCAAAAACGAAGCCCCCTACCCCAAACCCATGCTGGCTGAGAACTCTCATAGTGACTAGGACTCTTCTTTTTGTGCTTAGGACCAGACGCAGTGACCCAGCCCTTGAACCAGACCCATGTACACTCACCTAGGACCTTAAGGACTCCTCCTAACCCAGCCCGTGACCCCAGGTTGAGCCCCTCAATCCCTTGACCCTTGCGCAAACCCTGCACCAATCTGTGCAGGGTTCTCGGGTGGAGTCCTAGCATGGCTAGGACTCTTCCCCAGCCCCTAAATCGAGTCTTATCCTGGCTAGGACTCTTCCCCTAGGCTTCCCCACGACTCTAGCTTGCCCCTAGACAGAAGCCAGCCCTTTCCCAGCCGTGGGGTACCAAACCCGCACCCCTTTACCTTATGACAGCAAGTTCCGCTTGTTCTTGTTTCATGTTGTTTAGCCGAGAGTTGTGAGTGTTCTAAGACCTTAAATCATGCATAAACACTACTAGTTCATACCTAAAACCATGGCAGCCCCTTTACATGATAAAAACATGAGTTTGCATAAAAAATCTTAGGTTTTTTCTCCATGTGCATGTCATATTCCGAAAATACAAAAAAAATAAATCATGTTCTTTATGCATACAATAATTAAACAATATTATGATATGATGGATGAGAAAAGGAGATGTATGGCGTGCCTTTGCGTTTTATACGCACGAAAAACCGTTGACGACGAAGAATGGGACGCGACGATGGCTTGGTTTGATGCTAGAACCTTCGAAAAACCCCTCCAAAAGAAGTGGGCAGCCGTGAGGTGTGTGTGTGGTGTGCTTGAAAGAGTTTCTGAATTTTTGAAAAGGTGTGGCCGTGTGTTGTGTCTAGAGTGTAGGGTTTTGGGATCTCTTTAACACATTAAATACTAATTAAATCCTTAAGTAGGCTTTAGGCCTATTAAGCCATAAAATTTAGCCCATTAGTTAAATTAGGACTTAAATATAATAATACCAAAGTTTTTCTTTAATTAAATATGTGAATTTATTAGCCGGGTTGCCAAAAAGCTCGTATTTTAGTTGAAAAACCAACACCGATAAAATTTACGTCTCGGCGTATAAAATCACCTCAAAACCCTTAATTTCACAAAAATACTAAAAAGCATCGACCATCTTTTAAATAATTAAAAATAATTATTTAATAAAATTTTTTTACGTTTTCTTCAGCTCTCGGTCCCCGTTCCTCGATCATCACATGAATATTCCTAAAAATACATTTTTTTTATGCATGATGACAAATAAATCTCATTTAGCATATAAACAAGTACGTCACATAATTAATTAGCAACTAAAATCAATTAATTACTCAATTTTTCATAATTTCCTAGATTCGCATGCAGTTGGATTACGTCGTCTTAATTTTGGACCTTACATCATGTTTCTTTCTGAAGGATTTCTTATCTTCCTTGGGTCTTCTTTTGTGCTCATATGATTTCTTTCTTCTATCAGTTGAGCCTTGACTATCCTTCTTGGGTTTAGGACAATCAGCAATAAAGTGACCTGATTTTCCACAGTTGTAGCAGGCATTTGATTCATTTTTGGAGCTGTTTCTTTGGTATGGCTTCTGGAAGTTTCCTCGATTCTTTATCATGAACCTTCCAAATTTTTTGATGAACAATGACATAGCATCACTGCTCAACTGATCAGCAGATTTCTCGACTGAATTGATTTGTTCTGTTCTGACAGCAGCTAGAGCAGTTGTGGCTGCAGGGGTAGATGGTTCTCCTTCTCTGGTCTGCAGCTCAAATTCATAAGCCTTTAAATCAGAAAATAGATCACGAAGTTCAATCTGGTTCAGATCTTTGGACTCCTTCATTGCCATGGTCTTGACATCCCATTCCTTGGGAAGACCTCTCATTACCTTCAGTGCAATCTCTTTGTTGGTATACATTTTTCCAAGTGCATTTAACTCATTGATGATATTGCTTACTCTTTCATCATACTCATGCATTGATTATCATGCTTTCATTTTGATGTTATCAAACTTTTGAACAGCAACAGAAAGTTTATTTTCTTTGGTTTGATCATTTCCTTCACACAGCTGGATCAGCTTTTCCCAAATTTCTTTGGCTGTCTTACACATCTTTATTTTGCTGAAGGTTACTTTGTCCAGCGTTTTGTACAGAATGTCTTTAGCCACATTATCAAGATTTGCTTTTCTTTTATCTTCAGTTGTCCATTCATCTCTGGGCTTTTCTATTATTTTTGGTGCCCCTTCTGTTATGGCAACTGCTGTATTTGTTTTTAGAATCTTCATGGGTCCATGAGTTATAACATACCACATGTCATCATCTTGTGCAGCTAAATGAGCCTGCATTCTGATTTTCCAATCATCAAATTCTTCTTTGGAGAACATAGGAATTTTGTTGAATGAAGTCATGCTAATAAGTTTATAGATCAAAAGTATTCAAGAACAAGATTCAACTGCTCTGATACCACTTAATAGGATCAATTAACGTATCAAGAGTGTTTAGAAAAGGGGGGGGGGGGGGGGGTTGAATAAACACTCACAATTAAAACTGATCTTTTCGAATTTTGAGTTCAGTTTGGTGAAAAAATGATTCTCGGAATCTTGTTGGTCAATGACAATCAGTCAAACTAAAGAAGTTGCGGAAAGTAACTGACTGAAAGATAGAATACAAAAATAAAATACACAAGGATTGTTTCTGGATGTTCGGAGATTTCAATTGCTCCTACGTCACCCCTTCTATCTCAAGGATAGGATTTCCACTAAAAGACTTTGATCGAATACAAGATTTGTACTGACCCACTTCAGTTTGGACTTATCACTGCCAAAAGCTGAAACTCTTAATATTACAAAATGTTCTCAGTGCTTAACTGATCTTAGCACTATCGAATTTAACGATTATTACAAAGTGCTAGTGAGCTCAAATTGTAGCCTTGACTGCTACGAATAAATCAAGTAAGAGTGAGATAAGATTTTGGCAGAATAACAGCAAGCTTTGAATGGAATGATCTTTTTTTTTTCCAGCTGTTCTTCTGTCATATTTATAAGCTTCCCTTCCAACGGTAACTTGAGATATATTTGAATTTTTGTATCCGTTGATTGCCACTTCTTTATTGTTTGCTTCGTTTATTGTAATGCGGCGTCTTAACTGCTTTAGCCGAAATGCGTTGTTCTAAGCTGTATTGATTGAAGCGTTTCATATTCAGTTGCAGTCTTCTATGTCTCTTTGTCGGTTGAATATTCTTTTCCGCGACATGTTCAGTTGAAGGATGCTTAGCTTAAAAGCATACGGCTGAATGTATCAACTGATCGGTTTCCAACTGATAAGTTTTCTTTATTAGATAAGCTGATTTCAGTTGTTAAGTCCAGTTGCTGAATATAATCGCGCGTATCAATTGGTTGATCAGTTTGTTAAACTCAAGAATTTAGAGTCTGGTTTTCAAGAAAAACCATCGTATTTTTGAAAATAAACGTTCTACCGTAAAAATAATCCAACAATCATATTTTTCATGCATAAACAATTCAAACATGCATAATATGATTTTCATGATGTTTTAAAAGAGTTTAGAAACACGTGTCTTTGCGTTAATAATGCTCGAATAAACGATTGTGGGCGATGGTGCGACGTTGGACGACCAGACGATGAAGACTCCTATCTTTTATTTCTGCCGTAAATATCAATTTTTCTAGTGTGTGTTTTGTGTGTTTTCGGCTGATGGAGCTGAGTTTTGAGGTTTTGAAAGCCAAGGAGTCCTATTTATAATTTAATCAACATGATAATGGGATTTTGTTTTGCGCCTTTACGATTAGGAGCAATTGGTCCTACTTAAAATAATTAAATTGTGCCCAATAACTCTTATTTAATTAAATAATAAAAGTTTATAAAATTATTTTCAAAAATAATATTTTTGAGCTTTTAAAACTTTTTGTTTGCCCAAAACCGGCTTCTCGGAAAAAATCGAGCTCGGCTCGTAAAATAATTCGAACTTCAACATTTCTAGAAGAATTAAATCATTTTTAATCATATTAGGAAGCCTGAAAATATTTAGAGAAAAATAAATATTCTTGTCTTGGTCGTCCCCGGTCTTCTTTCCCCTGCCTATTATTGATTATTCGGGTAAAATCCTTCAATTTCATGAAATCATGTTATATAATCATTTAATCATGCAATCATACCTTTAATCATTTAATAAATATCACGCAAGCATTTAAAATCAATTAAATAAAACAATTAAGCAATTAAAATAATTTTGCATGTATGTGGTTTACATATGTTTGGTTTTTCTCAGACGTTACAATAACCGCATGCTTGAAAATTATTAAATTGATAAAATATTTTAATAAAAATATTTTAGATGTATGAATGATATATTTTGTGTAACGTCCCGAAAATTTGAAGATCTACGTGAACCACATGCATGCAAGTTATCAAATTTCTTATGTATTTTAATTAAATTATTTTAATATATTAAATGCATGATTGCGACATGAATATGTGTTTATATGATATGGTTCATTAAGATTGCATGTTATAGGGCTTTTACCGGTACTTCACACTCAAACGAAGAACGGAGACCATGGGCAATAAAGGAGAAATATTTTCTTAAATGATTATTTTAACTATTTAATATATGATGTAATTGATATGAAAATTTTGAAAATGGGTCCTTTGCAGTATTTTTGCACGTTGAACCGTATTTTTAACATGTAGACGATTTTTAGCAAAACAGAGGACTTCAAGGGTTCGGTTAATATTTTTGAAAATGAATTTATACGAAATATTTGACGAGTGTGTACTTGTTTTATATCACATTCTACACTCCCAAAACTCTAATCACCTTACTTCAATCTCGACCGCCCCTCCCCACCTCCAGCATCAGATATTCGAAAGTTTCAGCAGCTCCATACTCGAACTTTTCACAAGGTTTTTCAAAAGAACTCTTCCACGTCCCTCTGGTGTCCGTTCTACGTGTTTGTATTAAGGTTTTCGAGCGTAAATACGCAAGGCACGCCAAATTCCCTTCCTTTTGCATTGATGACATCATAATATGTGTTTTAAAATGTATATGCATGATATATTGTGGTTATAGTGTTATGCATCGATTTTACTTGAATTCTACACGAAAATACAAAATTTTCTTGTCATGTTTCTCACATTTCTTGACTTGTTCTGAAGGGGCTTCCATGACTCAAGGTTTAGGAGTGATATGATAATAGATATGTAGGAACGTATGTGATGTTCTTGAGGTCGATGCAAGTTTCAGGGAGAACCGATCGATTCCTGTGTTTGTGGCTCGGTTTTGGGAGTTGAGTAGTTCACATGTATTCAAGGGCATGGGGTTGAAGGTCATGGCTAGGGTAGTGTAGGAAGATTGGTTGTTTTCTTGAAGAGGTTGGTTTGAGCGTGCTCGCGGCTGGTTGGGCGTGGTATAGAGTTTGGCTTCAAAATTCAATTTAGGGATTTCCCCCGCAGGGTTTGCGTCGTGGCTCTGGCTCTTCAGTAAGTTACACCGACATGTCTGTGGTTATAAATGGTTTAATTTGAGTCACACGGGGCTTGGTTAGGATTCTTTGAACTATGGTTAAATTGGATAAAGTCTCGGGTAAATTCGAGTTAAACGGGACTCCAGTCTAAGCCCTGAAACAAAATATAGAAGTTAATGCAGGGGCTCGAGTTACTTTTAAGGAAATGACTAGAAGTATGTTTAAGGAGTTTGAAAAGTTTGAGCGGGTCGTATAGCAGTGCTGGCAGTGCCATGATATCTGAAAAGACATATTTAAAATGTATATGTTGATATGGAACATGGATTTTTACGTTAATGTTAGAGACACGTTGCATGTTTGGTTTTAAGTAAATGTATGTATATGCATGAATTTTACAAGTGATGAATACGATGACATATTTTGAAGGAAGCAAGTTGATTGTGAATAATACGAACATGAACCCGAACACGAACATGTAAGGCCAAGGTTCAGTGGATGTGTAAAATTGTCGTTGATGTCCCACCACTGGGTACCGTGACTATATGTAGATTGATCCATCAAATTAAAGATGATACAAAAGCCAAAACTAATGATCTGAATTAAATTAAGGAAAATAATACGTATATGATGATACAATATGACATGATTTGATATGAATATGTTTACGTTTATGTTCATGCTATTGAAGATCATGAAAGTTATTTTGCTTAGAGTACTTTTCACTGTTGTATTATATATATATGAACTTGTTTTAACGGTTCAGGTATGTTGAGTGTTTAGACTCACGAGGTGTGATTTATGAAGGTGATCTTATGGTTGAGGAGACTGGAGGCGCTGAAGACTGAGTAGGCTGAGTTAGGGGTGCAAGTGAAAACCCGAGTACCTTGAATTCTTCCACATAATATGATTATGAGACATGGGTTTAAGAATTATTTTTAAATGATTATGAAACTTGTTTTAAGTTGTTGAGTTGTCATACTTTTGGTATTACGCTTGAGTTTCCCTTTCAAAAGAGAAGACTAGGAGAGTTATTACATATTAAGATTTCGTCTATCTTCAGTTTTTTTTAGTCAGTGATTGGATGAATTTTAAAACGCATGAGTAACTTATTTAAATGTTTATGAGTGTGTATATTTTCGGTTGCAGCATTTTTAAAAAAAAATTCACTAGAATTTTAAGGAGAAGATGTTTCAGTTGGTATCAGAGAAATATTTCTTGTAAAGGGTCGTGCCACCACCAGCTTCAAAAGCTCAATCGTCAAGCCTCAAGTCTGTAAGTTTAAATGGTTTTTATACTATCACCTGCACGTTTACATGATATACATTTTACAGTACATGTTTATCTGTCGATATATATTGAGAATAGATTCTTTAGAATTTTTTATGCACGTTACGACATGAAATAAAAAATTACAAGATTTTAATGCATGTTGGCTTTGTGGTGGAATTGGACATGATTAAAAATTTGGATAATTGACATTAAGAAATGTTGAAAATGATTTGACTATATCAATTTTTGGTTAGTAGTACTGATGTTCTTCTTTTTGGGTCGTAAGTTAGTCATGATGATTAGGAATAAGTTTGGGACATGTTGATTTTCTAAGAAAATACTAATGATTCATGGTTACTATTTGAGTTAATTATTGAGAATTACGTATAAAACATAATGATTCGAAGACTACGACAATCTTTAAAAGTATAAAAATGTATAATTTGAGATTTTAGGTATCGATGAAAATGTAAGATTGGTTATGATAATTGATTTTGGGTGTAATAAGCTTAAGATTATTGAACTTTGTGTTATGAGAAACCTATAAAATGGAATTAAAAACACCAAGAACTTATGAGTAATTGTAGAATTTTCAAAATTAAGGATTAATTGGATAATTTTCGAGTAAATTTGGAGTTAATTTTGCAATTGTTAAGAAATTTGGAGACTAGTTTAGCAATAAATGAGAATTGAATAGTTTAAATCATAAGAATTTTCGATTATTTAGGCTTTAAGGGATATTTCGAACCTTAAAATATATGTGTTATAATAAGGAATGATAATAAAGGGCATTGTAGGGTGAATAAATATTGGGCTTGAAAATTTATGCGATAGTGGAATAATGTTGTGGCAAATGAAGAATTTAGAGCGATGACAATTTAAGGTAAAGTTGATCAATTAGTTAAGTTATAAGATTATAAATTAAGTTAACATATATTGGGGAACTTAAGTTTGATGTATTCATAAGTTTTAGTCATGATCTTAAAAGATAAAATTATACCTTTGTTTAGGTTAATTTTTTTTTTAAAGCTGAGTAGGATTGATTATTATGTTACTTGACAGAAATATGTAAGAAGTGAGATAGACAACATGTCTTATGGAAATTAAAAATATTTGTTCTTAAAAGTCTAGTAATATTGTGATATTTGGAAGTAAGTATATTTGGTACACTCACAAAAATTTTGATGTTATGTGAAACGTCTGCTTATTCGTTTTCTTAAAATGTACTAGAACTTTTTTTTTTTAAAACCTCACGTAGTATTCGGCCGAACCATAAAATATTTTTGACATCATTTTAAAAATAAATCAACCAACTCACATTTAAAAATCCAAAGGAAAATATTTAAAAGCATAAAATCGTCAAACATTTTACCAAACCTAAAAAGCAATAATTTGAAAAGAATAGTCCATACTAAACCTCTCAAAAATCTCTCAAATGCATAAATAAATAAACTTAAAAATCTTGTAAAGCATGAGTCAAAAGTCATAATGCGGAAAAAGTAGAAGCGCTGGTCCTCGGGTTGTGTGCGCCTTCAGTCCAGTCAAATCACTCATCAAGTCCTCCCTCAATACCACCTGCATCCATCACACCTAGTGAGTCTAAAGACTCAACACCGATAAAAATTACGTCCCAGCGTATAAAATCATCTCAAAACCCCTTATTTTCAAAAATAAGAAAAAGCATCACCCTTAATTTAAATAATTAAAAACAATTAACCAATAAAAATATTTTCTATTTTTCAGCCATCGATCTCCTTTCCTCAATCGCAACTCGAATAACCTTTTAAAAATATATTTTAATGCAATCATGTAGAAAAGTATATTTTAAAGATGCAATTATGCACAACATAATTAATTAATAAAATTAAAACATTTAATTAAAATACAAAAGAATTTAATAATTGCATTCACGTGGTTTGCGTGGACTTTAAAATTTTCGGGGCATTACAATCTCCCCCCTTTAAACTGAATTTCGTCCTCGAAATTCGCTTATTCTTGATAACCCAAAGTTTATATTCGGTTCTAGTATCCCAAAAATATACGCTTCCGCTACGCTACTCTGATAAAACTTAAATTCTAGAAAGTCCTTACGTCTGCTTGATCTCAAATAAATTTTCCTTCTAAATCTTTATTTTCAAATCGCAACTTAAAAAGACCCAAATGACTTAGTGCTATTATTATTATAACCCCAAATTTCAACTTTTCTTAAAATTTCCAATATTAAAAGATGGATGACCATACTTATCGTATATTATTTTCCTTATTTTATACCAAAAATATTCATCAACTTATCATATTTCAATCCTAAAATCCCAAACGCATATGCTAACGCTTAAATTTTCAAGCCTAATATCGATTCATTCTTAAAACCCTTGATTAAAATTTCTTATAATACTAAAACCAAGGTATCCCAAAGTTTCAAATATTCTTAAAGGTCTAAATCCTCAAAATTCTTATCATTTAAACCATTTAATTATCGCTTATTGCTACATTAGTCCCCAAATTCCTTAATATTTGCAAAATAAATTCTTAATTTCCTCAAAAATTATTTTAATTGGTCCTTATTTTCGAAAATCATACGATTAACCCATAAGTTCTTGGTATTCTTAACTCGCTTCTACGGGTTTCTCATAACATAAATTTTGATAATTTAAACTTAATCACCCAAAAATCAATTCCTATAAACAATATTACCTTTCATCAAAACTTAAAATCCCAATTTATACATTTCTATACTCCCAAATATCATTGCAGTCTTCGAATCATTATTCCTTACGTCTAATTCCCAAAAATTAATTCAACTAATAACCTTAAATCATAAATATTTTCTTATAAAATCTATGTGTCCCATAAAGCATTCATAATATTCACGATTAACCTATAGCCCAAAAAGTAAAACGTCAATCCAAAAATCCAAAAATCAACATTGTCTAATTCTACCACAAAACCAACATGCGTTGAAATCAAATAATTTTTCATTTCATATCGTATCACATATGAAAAAATTCCAAAGCATATAAATCATATATTATCATGAAGATATTAAACATGTGACGTGAACATATAATTCATGTAGTCATGATTGTGACAACATATAAATCATATAAAGCATGTAAAAACTTACAACTTTGAGGCTTGACGACTGATCTTTCTGGCGCTGATGGTGGCACAACCCTTTACAGGACCTTTTCTCTGATACCAACGGAAACGTCTGCTTATTCGTTTTCTTAAAATGTACTAGAATTTTTTTTTAAAAACCTCACGTAGTATTCGGCCGAACCATAAAATATTTTTGACATCATTTTAAAAATAAATCAACCAACTCACATTTAAAAATCCAAAGGAAAATATTTTAAAGCATAAAATCGTCAAACATTTTACCAAACCTAAAAAGCAATAATTTGAAAAGAATAGCCCATACTAAACCTCTCAAAAATCTCTCAAATGCATAAATAAATAAACTTAAAAATCTTGTAAAGCATGAGTCAAAAGTCAAAATGCGGAAAAAGTAGAAGCGCTGGTCCTCGGGTTGTGTGCGCCTTCAGTCCAGTCAAATCACTCATCAAGTCCTCCCTCAATACCACCTGCATCCATCACACCTAGTGAGTCTAAAGACTCAACACCGATAAAAATTACGTCTTAGCGTATAAAATCATCTCAAAACCCCTTATTTTCAAAAATAAGAAAAAGCATCACCCTTAATTTAAATAATTAAAAACAATTAACCAATAAAAATATTTTCTATTTTTCAGCCATCGGTCTCCGTTCCTCAATCGCAACTCGAATAACCTTTTAAAAATATATTTTAATGCAATCATGTAGAAAAGTATATTTTAAAGATGCAATTATGCACAACATAATTAATTAATAAAATTAAAACATTTAATTAAAATACAAAAGAATTTAATAATTGCATGCACGTGGTTTGCGTGGACTTTAAAATTTTCGGGGCATTACAATCTCCCCGCTTTAAATTGAATTTCGTCCTCGAAATTCGCTTATTCTTGATAACCCAAAGTTTATATTCGGTTCTAGTATCCCAAAAATATACGCTTCCGCTACGCTACTCTGATAAAACTTAAATTCTAGAAAGTCCTTACGTCTGCTTGATCTCAAATAAATTTTCCTTCTAAATCTTTATTTTCAAATCGCAACTTAAAAAGACCCAAATGACTTAGTGCTATTATTATTATAACCCCAAATTTCAACTTTTCTTAAAATTTCCAATATTAAAAGATGGATGACCATACTTATCGTATATTATTTTCCTTATTTTATACCAAAAATATTCATCAACTTATCATATTTCAATCCTAAAATCCCAAACGCATATGCTAACGCTTAAATTTTCAAGCCTAATATCGATTCATTATTAAAACCCTTGATTAAAATTTCTTATAATACTAAAACCAAGGTATCCCAAAGTTCAAATATTCTTAAAGGTCTAAATCCTCAAAATTCTTATCATTTAAACCATTTAATTATCGCTTATTGCTACATTAGTCCCCAAATTCCTTAATATTTGCAAAATAAATTCTTAATTTCCTCAAAAATTATTTTAATTGGTCCTTATTTTCGAAAATCATACGATTAACCCATAAGTTCTTGGTATTCTTAACTCCCTTCTACGGGTTTCTCATAACATAAATTTTGATAATTTAAACTTAATCACCCAAAAATCAATTCCTATAAACAATATTACCTTTCATCAAAACTTAAAATCCCAATTTATACATTTCTATACTCCCAAATATCATTGCAGTCTTCGAATCATTATTCCTTACGTCTAATTCCCAAAAATTAATTCAACTAATAACCTTAAATCATAAATATTTTCTTAGAAAATCTATGTGTCCCATAAAGCATTCATAATATTCACGATTAACCTATAGCCCAAAAAGTAAAACGTCAATCCAAAAATCCAAAAATCAACATTGTCTAATTCTACCACAAAACCAACATGCGTTGAAATCAAATAATTTTTCATTTCATATCGTATCACATATGAAAAAAATTCCAAAGCATATAAATCATATATTATCATGAAGATATTAAACATGTGACGTGAACATATAATTCATGTAGTCATGATTGTGACAACATATAAATCATATAAAGCATGTAAAAACTTACAACTTTGAGGCTTGACGACTGATCTTTCTGGCGCTGATGGTGGCACAACCCTTTACAGGACCTTTTCTCTGATACCAACGGAAACGTCTGCTTATTCGTTTTCTTAAAATGTACTAGAATTTTTTTTTTAAAACCTCACGTAGTATTCGGCCGAACCATAAAATATTTTTGACATCATTTTAAAAATAAATCAACCAACTCACATTTAAAAATCCAAAGGAAAATATTTTAAAGCATAAAATCGTCAAACATTTTACCAAACCTAAAAAGCAATAATTTGAAAAGAATAGCCCATACTAAACCTCTCAAAAATCTCTCAAATGCATAAATAAATAAACTTAAAAATCTTGTAAAGCATGAGTCAAAAGTCAAAATGCGGAAAAAGTAGAAGCGCTGGTCCTCGGGTTGTGTGCGCCTTCAGTCCAGTCAAATCACTCATCAAGTCCTCCCTCAATACCACCTGCATCCATCACACCTAGTGAGTCTAAAGACTCAACACCGATAAAAATTACGTCTTAGCGTATAAAATCATCTCAAAACCCCTTATTTTCAAAAATAAGAAAAAGCATCACCCTTAATTTAAATAATTAAAAACAATTAACCAATAAAAATATTTTCTATTTTTCAGCCATCGGTCTCCGTTCCTCAATCGCAACTCGAATAACCTTTTAAAAATATATTTTAATGCAATCATGTAGAAAAGTATATTTTAAAGATGCAATTATGCACAACATAATTAATTAATAAAATTAAAACATTTAATTAAAATACAAAAGAATTTAATAATTGCATGCACGTGGTTTGCGTGGACTTTAAAATTTTCGGGGCATTACAATCTCTCCGCTTTAAATTGAATTTCGTCCTCGAAATTCGCTTATTCTTGATAACCCAAAGTTTATATTCGGTTCTAGTATCCCAAAAATATACGCTTCCGCTACGCTACTCTGATAAAACTTAAATTCTAGAAAGTCCTTACGTCTGCTTGATCTCAAATAAATTTTCCTTCTAAATCTTTATTTTCAAATCGCAACTTAAAAAGACCCAAATGACTTAGTGCTATTATTATTATAACCCCAAATTTCAACTTTTCTTAAAATTTCCAATATTAAAAGATGGATGACCATACTTATCGTATATTATTTTCCTTATTTTATACCAAAAATATTCATCAACTTATCATATTTCAATCCTAAAATCCCAAACGCATATGCTAACGCTTAAATTTTCAAGCCTAATATCGATTCATTCTTAAAACCCTTGATTAAAATTTCTTATAATACTAAAACCAAGGTATCCCAAAGTTTCAAATATTCTTAAATGTCTAAATCCTCAAAATTCTTATCATTTAAACCATTTAATTATCGCTTATTGCTACATTAGTCCCCAAATTCCTTAATATTTGCAAAATAAATTCTTAATTTCCTCAAAAATTATTTTAATTGGTCCTTATTTTCGAAAATCATACGATTAACCCATAAGTTCTTGGTATTCTTAACTCCCTTCTACGGGTTTCTCATAACATAAATTTTGATAATTTAAACTTAATCACCCAAAAATCAATTCCTATAAACAATATGACTTTCATCAAAACTTAAAATCCCAATTTATACATTTCTATACTCCCAAATATCATTGCAGTCTTCGAATCATTATTCCTTATGTCTAATTCCCAAAAATTAATTCAACTAATAACCTTAAATCATAAATATTTTCTTAGAAAATCTATGTGTCCCATAAAGCATTCATAATATTCACGATTAACCTATAGCCCAAAAAGTAAAACGTCAATCCAAAAATCCAAAAATCAACATTGTCTAATTCTACCACAAAATTAACATGCGTTGAAATCAAATAATTTTTCATTTCATATCGTATCACATATGAAAAAAATTCCAAAGCATATAAATCATATATTATCATGAAGATATTAAACATGTGACGTGAACATATAATTCATGTAGTCATGATTGTGACAACATATAAATCATATAAAGCATGTAAAAACTTACAACTTTGAGGCTTGACGACTGATCTTTCTGGCGCTGATGGTGGCACAACCCTTTACAGGACCTTTTCTCTGATACCAACGGAAACGTCTGCTTATTCGTTTTCTTAAAATGTACTAGAATTTTTTTTTTAAAACCTCACGTAGTATTCGGCCGAACCATAAAATATTTTTGATATCATTTTAAAAATAAATCAACCAACTCACATTTAAAAATCCAAAGGAAAATATTTTAAAGCATAAAATCGTCAAACATTTTACCAAACCTAAAAAGCAATAATTTGAAAAGAATAGCCCATACTAAACCTCTCAAAAATCTCTCAAATGCATAAATAAATAAACTTAAAAATCTTGTAAAGCATGAGTCAAAAGTCATAATGCGGAAAAAGTAGAAGCGCTGGTCCTCGGGTTGTGTGCGCCTTCAGTCCAGTCAAATCACTCATCAAGTCCTCCCTCAATACCACCTGCATCCATCACACCTAGTGAGTCTAAAGACTCAACACCGATAAAAATTACGTCCCAGCGTATAAAATCATCTCAAAACCCCTTATTTTCAAAAATAAGAAAAAGCATCACCCTTAATTTAAATAATTAAAAAC
Source organism: Primulina tabacum (assembly GCF_025594145.1). Classification (NCBI taxonomy): domain Eukaryota; kingdom Viridiplantae; phylum Streptophyta; class Magnoliopsida; order Lamiales; family Gesneriaceae; genus Primulina; species Primulina tabacum. Next base: position 23,013,964 of record NC_134553.1, on the reverse strand, counting down.
AATTAACCAATAAAAATATTTTCTATTTTTCAGCCATCGGTCTCCGTTCCTCAATCGCAACTCGAATAACCTTTTAAAAATATATTTTAATGCAATCATGTAGAAAAGTATATTTTAAAGATGCAATTATGCACAACATAATTAATTAATGAAATTAAAACATTTAATTAAAATACAAAAGAATTTAATAATTGCATGCACGTGGTTTGCGTGGACTTTAAAATTTTCGGGGCATTACAATCTCCCCGCTTTAAATTGAATTTCGTCCTCGAAATTCGCTTATTCTTGATAACCCAAAGTTTATATTCGGTTCTAGTATCCCAAAAATATACGCTTCCGCTACACTACTCTAATAAAACTTAAATTCTAGAAAGTCCTTACGTCTGCTTGATCTCAAATAAATTTTCCTTCTAAATCTTTATTTTCAAATCGCAACTTAAAAAGACCCAATTGACTTAGTGCTATTATTATTATAACCCCAAATTTCAACTTTTCTTAAAATTTCCAATATTAAAAGATGGATGACCATACTTATCGTATATTATTTTCCTTATTTTATACCAAAAATATTCATCAACTTATCATATTTCAATCCTAAAATCCCAAACGCATATGCTAACGCTTAAATTTTCAAGCCTAATATCGATTCATTCTTAAAACCCTTGATTAAAATTTCTTATAATACTAAAACCAAGGTATCCCAAAGTTTCAAATATTCTTAAAGGTCTAAATCCTCAAAATTCTTATCATTTAAACCATTTAATTATCGCTTATTGCTACATTAGTCCCCAAATTCCTTAATATTTGCAAAATAAATTCTTAATTTCCTCAAAAATTATTTTAATTGGTCCTTATTTTCGAAAATCATACGATTAACCCATAAGTTCTTGGTATTCTTAACTCCCTTCTACGGGTTTCTCATAACATAAATTTTGATAATTTAAACTTAATCACCCAAAAATCAATTCCTATAAACAATATTACCTTTCATCAACACTTAAAATCCCAATTTATACATTTCTATACTCCCAAATATCATTGCAGTCTTCGAATCATTATTCCTTACATCTAATTCCCAAAAATTAATTCAACTAATAACCTTAAATCATAAATATTTTCTTAAAAAATCTATGTGTCCCATAAAGCATTCATAATATTCACGATTAACCTATAGCCCAAAAAGTAAAACGTCAATCCAAAAATCCAAAAATCAACATTGTCTAATTCTACCACAAAACCAACATGCGTTGAAATCAAATAATTTTTCATTTCATATCGTATCACATATGAAAAAATTCCAAAGCATATAAATCATATATTATCATGAAGATATTAAACATGTGACGTGAACATATAATTCATGTAGTCATGATTGTGACAACATATAAATCATATAAAGCATGTAAAAACTTACAACTTTGAGGCTTGACGACTGATCTTTCTGGCGCTGATGGTGGCACAACCCTTTACAGGACCTTTTCTCTGATACCAACGGAAACGTCTGCTTATTCGTTTTCTTAAAATGTACTAGAATTTTTTTTTAAAACCTCACGTAGTATTCGGCCGAACCATAAAATATTTTTGACATCATTTTAAAAATAAATCAACCAACTCACATTTAAAAATCCAAAGGAAAATATTTTAAAGCATAAAATCGTCAAACATTTTACCAAACCTAAAAAGCAATAATTTGAAAAGAATAGCCCATACTAAACCTCTCAAAAATCTCTCAAATACATAAATAAATAAACTTAAAAATCTTGTAAAGCATGAGTCAAAAGTCATAATGCGGAAAAAGTAGAAGCGCTGGTCCTCGGGTTGTGTGCGCCTTCAGTCCAGTCAAATCACTCATCAAGTCCTCCCTCAATACCACCTGCATCCATCACACCTAGTGAGTATAAAGACTCAACACCGATAAAAATTACGTCCCAGCGTATAAAATCATCTCAAAACCCCTTATTTTCAAAAATAAGAAAAAGCATCACCCTTAATTTAAATAATTAAAAACAATTAACCTATAAAAATATTTTCTATTTTTCAGCCATCGATCTTCGTTCCTCGATCGCAACTCGAATAACCTTTTAAAAATATATTTTAATGCAATCATGTAGAAAATTATTTTTTAAACATGCAATTATGCACAACATAATTAATTAATGAAATTAAAACATTTAATTAAAATACAAAAGAATTTAATAATTGCATGCACGTGGTTTGCGTGGACTTTAAAATTTTCGGGGCATTACAATTTTCGGCCCATTATGAAATAAAGTAAACCCGACAAGCCCAATAACACTCCTAAAAAATATTTTGTTTTGGTACATTTTTGAAAATATTTCCCGAACTTTCAAAAGTCCTCTGAATCGTTTAACTTTGCGTACCTATAAAACTATAACTCGGCGAGTAAAAATACCCAACCAAGGCCCATTTAAAATTATCATTTTTAGGTAAAGTCCGATCCTTGAAAGTGACAACATTCATTCGAGTGATCAATTTATAAACCATAGTACTAGGCCACCGGGTTCAATGTCCACTTCTTCGATGGTCCCACCGATTATCATAAATATAACTTCATCGTTCACTTCTTCAACGGATCCATTATCATTGAGATTTCTGCCCCCGTTTTCAACGGTTCACTCCCTTTTATTGCAAGTTCACCGTTCCTATTTTCAACGGATCCCTTACTACTTTTTTGTCACAATCAATTCAAATTCCTCAAAAATATTTTCCTTTAGTTTTTCATTTGATAAAACATTCATAACTTTCCATATTCTTTGAAAAATTCCCAAAAAGATATTTTATATCATTCATATACGTCGAGATTACTAAGAATAGCAAATACATGCAAATACGTTGAAATTTCTAAAAATAGCATATATCATGCATGTGCTTTAAAAATTCTAAAAATAACATTTAACATGATATGGAATTTTTTTAGGAAGTTACAAACCACCCTTGACTTTCCTCGAACCGACCACTCACGATCCAACGCTATACGTACCCGGACGACCTTAAACTTTGACTCAAGGAGACGACTCGATTTAAAAACTTTAATAACACCCAAAAGTATCCCGTAGCTTGCTGGAAATTCAATCTTAGGAGCTACATTTCATAAACGATTCGATTCACTTACTGGATAACTTGTTTACTACCGTTTTCACGTTTTTGGTTAAACAAATGACCAAACTACCCTTCTGACTCAAACCAACACAAGAACAGACCTTTATTGACATCCTAAGACTCAATATAAGTTTCTGGAAGTCCCCAAGCACAGGCCAAAACCGAAAACATGGATTTAAAATTTAACCTAGGCTCAATTCGCCCATTTTTGTCACGTTTAGACAATTTACGACCCCGAATGGACCACGGCTGGAAAGGACCCAAAACCCGGCACTAGACCCCTTCCTTAGACACTAAATATTACCATGGTCAGGACCTTTTTGATACAGACAAGACGCTCAAGGCTCCAAACCCTTCGCAACCGCAGCCCTCCGTATAACTCTTTATATGTAGCCGAGGAACAAACTCTTCAGCGGCTGTGGCTGCCCTTGGCTCGACTTGTGGCTCACACAAGACCCTCACAAGGACCCTAAGGCACGTACCTAGGCCATGGACCACCCCTTTACACAACCCCTTAGACCATAGAACCATGACACACTAAAACATCCCCCACGAGTGCAAGTTTTGGAGTTTCGGTTCTAGCCCTAAACCAGCCCATCCAAGCCTTAGCCAAAACCATTCCTAGACCTTTTTATGAACATTAACCTTCCCTCAAGACCACGTCGAGGACCCCATGCAGCTTCCCATGACCGATGGAGCCCCAAACCGCACGACTTCCCCCTCTCGGCCTCATGCGAATTGTAAGCAGAAACAAGAGCCCCTTGCGGCTCCCTATATGACTATTGCCCCTTCCAAAACCTACTTTTATCGACTGGATCCTCACTTGCATCTAATGGTTTGCACCCTCCTTCAACAATTCCGCAAAACGTAAAAAATTCTTTATGTAAACATGAGATACACATGTAGAAAGCATAAAACCATAATCCTTACAAGTTTTTCACACAAAATCATATTCATGCAATAATGTGGATCAAATGGTGCTTGAAAAAGGGTTTGAAAACATGCACTGATCCTTTATTCTTACAATGTATGAGCGACGACGCCACGAGTGACGAACGGAACGTAAATCTTCCTTCGTTCCTCTCCTCTATGGTTCAGCCTCCTAAAGTCCTAGTGTGTGTGTGTGTGCTACAAGTTTGTGTGGGGGACATGAATGAGAATGTGGGGTGGGTAGGTTTTATTTAATTAAATCATTAAGTTATTTAGTGGGCTTAAGTTTAAAAAAAAGACCCTCTAATTAATTAATTAATCACCAAAAAACTCGGCCCATTAAGTTTTTAATTAAATACATATTTAATCTTACTAAAAAGTCCTAACGATATTTAAAAATATTTGGTGCTACTCATTTTTAATATCGTACGTCTGAAACTTCTCATTCCTTAGCAAATGTTTGTTACCGATTAACTTCGTCCCTTACTATTAATAGGTTGTCGCTTTCCTAATTTTGACTTACTAAATATAGAGTTTTTATTTATAACTTTCTAAAAGTAGAAACTTATTAAAATCGTCCCCGGTTCTCTCGTCTTCTGCCATACGTCGCGTATTTAACTACGGAAAGTTCACATTCATAACATTCGGTCAAGTAATAATTAAATCATGCCAATACCTAAACATGCTCCTAGACCAATCATTTAGATAAATTTCAAATAAATTTCCATCCATGCATGTGGTTAATGTGTTCGGGTTTTCGGGCGTTACACATCCTAATAAAAGTTTTTTACCTCACTCGAAAATTCTCTTTTATCTTGGGAATTTCATTGCGGTGATATTTTTCATGTCACAAGAAAATTTACTATGTTATCAAACCAATGTGTAGCAGCAACCGAAAATAATTGCTCATCATGAAAATTATCATTGATTAGTATGATTTCAAAATATGATCATGTTATTAGTCTCGATAATTTATCCGCTACAACATTCTCGGTTCCTTTTTTAACTTTGATATAAATGTCAAATATTTGGAAAAACAAAATCCATTTGATTAATCGTGGATTCGCATCTTGTTTGGTCAATAAATATCTAACAGCAAAATGATCAGTAAAAACAATTTTCATTGATCTAATTAACTAAGAATGAAATTTATCTGATACAATTATTACAGCTAGTAGTCCTTTTCAGTTGTTGAATAATTCGTTTGAGCATTGTTTAAATTTCTACTTGAATAATATATTACATAAGGCTTACCTTTCTTTTTTTTGACTCAATACTGCACCGACTGCAAAATCACTTGCGTCACATATGATTTCAAATGGTAATGACCAATAAGGAGGTTTCATGATAGGAACTAATGTTAAAGGTCTAATGATTTTATCAAAGCATTTTGACATTCTTTAGTCCATTCAAATGTATTGTCTTTTGTTAAGATGTTACAAATGGGTTTAGATATTAAGCTAAATTTTTTATAAACATCTTATAAAATCTAGCATGTCCTAAAAATGAGCTAATTCATTTAATGGTGTTTGGTGAAGATAAATTGGCGATGACATAAATTTTTTCTTTATTAACTTTAATTCCATGAGATGACACAACATGTCCCAAAATAATTATAAAAGTAACCATGTAATGAAATTTTTTCAACTTTAAAATAAGACCTTTTTCCACACATATTTTTAAAACTTTTTCTAAATTTTTAAGGCAATTATGAAATGTATTCTCAAAAAATGTCAAATCATCCTTAAAAATCTCCAAAAAAAAATTCAGCCATGTCATTGAAAATGCTTGGCATACATCTTTGAAATGTTGTTGGGACATTGTATAAACCAAATGAAATCCTTCTAAATGCAAATATATCAAAAGGACACGTGAATGTGGTTTTTTCTTGATCTTCAAGTGCAATAAGAATTTGATAATAACCTAAATATCCATCAAGAAAACAGTAGTAGGGACGACCTGCTACTTTTTCTAAAATTTGATCCAAAAATGGAAAAAAAAATGATATTTTCTAGTGGCATAATTCAATTTTTTATAATCAATACACATATGCCAACTAGAAGAGATTTGACTTATTAAAATTCTCCTTTGTCGTTTTTTATCAATGTAATGCCCGATTTTTTATAACTACTTGTGTTGCCAACTTACTATCAGAAATACGATAGATAATTCTAACGTCAAGTATTTTGAGAACTTCAATTTTCACAACATTTTTATATGTTGGTTTAGTCTTCGATGTTTTAGATTTTCTTCTAAATTTTATCTGTGTGTTCAAACTAGTGGATTAATGCCCTTGATATTTAGTGTCCAACCAATAGAATTTTTATGCCTTTTAAGCATATCGATTAATTTACCTTTTTCATCACTTGCAAGTTTAGAAAAATTAACACCAGATATGTCTCATCTTCTCCAAGAATTGTATATTTCAATTCTTTTGGCATGTGCTTTAACTCCAATATGTGTGGTTCATCCATGTTCTCATCTCTTACATCCTCATCTTTCTCAGATTCTAGAAAAGAATTGTACCTCCTTAAATCATCAAAATCAATTTTATTATTTCGTTTAAGAGTACCAATTGAACAAATATTCAATTGGTTATAAATACTCCATTCTTTAATGTTTTTTCCAAAAGAGTTTCGATATGATTTTCTTATTTACTTTCATATTTTTTGTCATGTGATTGCTTACAAAGATTAAAAATATTTAGCTCCAAAGTTATGTTTCCAAATGATAACTTCATTATTCCGTTTCTGCAATTTATCAAAGCGTTAGAAATTTCTAAAAATGAACGACCAAAAATCACAAAAATTGCTTAGAAGCTTCGACAAGTTATATATCCAAAACTATGAAATCGACAGGGTATACAAATTTATCAACTTGAACCAACACATCTTCTACCATACCTCGTGGTACTTTAATAGATCTATCAGCAAGAAAAAAGTGTTATCGAAGTAGGTTTTAACTCCCCTAGTTTGAGATTTTGATAAATTGAATATGGAAGTAAATTCACGCAAGCTTTAATATCAAGCAAAGATTTTTTAATTTTTCTTTATCAAATAATACACGAAATATTAGGACAACCAGTGTCTTTATATTTCAAAGTATTATTATTTTGAATTATTGCACTTACCTGTTCAGCTAAAAATGTTTTCTTCTTCGCTTTCAACTTACTTTCACAGTGCACAAGTCTTACAAAAATTTGGCATAAGATGATACATTTTTATTGCATCTAATAATAGAATATTGAGTTTTACCTGTTTAAAAATATCATACATATCAGAATTAAAATTTTAATTTTTGTATTTTTCAATGCATAAGAAAATAGTGGTGTCACTTTCTATTGAACTTCCTCTTCGCAAGGTATAGGTTCCACTTCTCCCTTCCCATTTGGATTAGACATATCATCATCATCTTCAAAAATTTCTTGAATGGATTTTTCAACTACTTTATCATTTTAAAGAGTAATAACAGATTTTACCAGATCCATCGATTGAGTTACAGAAGTTCAAGTTTATGAATGATGGTCCTTGGGATTATGTTATTGTTGTGAAGGAAATTTACATTTTTCATGAATATTAAGTGCAGATGCAAATTTAACAAGAGTATCTTTTAAATCTATAATGGTTTGATCAATTTGAATATTGATAGACTCTTGCTTTGCAATGAGAGAATTCGATGTACCTTCCAAATTGTTTTTAGATTGAGGAATAAAATATGCATAATTTTGAAACTTTTGTTTATTTTGGAAAGGTGGTTGAGAAAATTTTGTAGCATGATCATTCTTTCAACTAAAATTTGAATGATTTCGTCAACTTGGATTATAACTTGAGATTATCGTTCAAAATTTTTGCTTTTTGAAAGCGTTCAAAACATTGCCTTGGTCATGGAGAATTCTATGAAAGAGGGAAAAATGGGACATTCTTTTATACAATGATCAATTGTATCACAGATGTGACAAGAAATATTTTGGACATATTTTAACTGAGCACTCTTTCCCATTTTAAGTGCCTCCAATTTTCTTGCACAAGATGAAAATCTAGCTTAGAAATCATGTTCATTCTTGAGGGTTTACATAACTCCACCAGGTGTTGGAGAATAAATCTTGTATGATGGTTCAATTGTGCCAACAATGTCCCAATTTTGAGCATTTTTAACTAATGAATCAAGATACTCAATTTTCTCAGTTAAATCTTTATCTTCAAATGTTCCATTACACATAAATTCAACCATTTTCTTATCTTTAGGTGTCAAACTTTTATAAAATTGAGAAATAACTCTCCAAGTTTCAAAATCATGATGTGGACAAATATTACGCAATTCTTTATATCTATCACAACAGTGATAAAAACTTTCCCATTGTTTTTTAGTGAAAGTGATGATTTGTCTTTTGAATGAATTTGTTCTACGAGATAGAAAAAACTTTTTTCAAAAATTGTTATTACAATACATATATATATATATATATATATATATATATATATAACGTCCGTACTTTTTAACTTTAAAATCCTACTAATATTTTTTTATAAATACATACTCTCGAATTTCACCATTTAAAATAGCTTAAAATTTTCATAAATCAAAATAATTTAACATTTAAAATCTCAAGTGCATAAAAATCCATAAATCATCAATTAACAACATTCGACTTCAACCTTTAACATGATCAGAACTGAATTCAAAATAAAGCATAAAAATGTCTAATTAACTCATTAACAAAATCTTTCAAAACTTTGATAATCAAGCTAATTCGGAAATAAATATGCCTCGGGAGTGAGCTTCCGGACTCGATCCACTCAAGCGTCAGCGCCTCCCTCAATATCATCATCATCTGCAGCATTCAAACCTAGTGAGTCTAATGACTCAGCACATTCTAAACAGAAGTAACAAATAATATATATACAAGCACATGCATTAAAATTATACTTTTATTTAAAATAAACTTGTAAGCATTAATAAATCATAAATCTTCAAATCGTAAAGCTTAAAATCGTTTATCATTTTGGGTGAAGTTTGATATTTCAAAGTAACTGGCCTTTATTATTTGGTCGACTGATAAGTCTTAACTCATCATTGCGCATGGGGACGGGCACTAGGCACCGACGTAAAATAGAAATTCGATCGTTGGGCTCCCTCTGAGCCTTCTCCTATATACGAGCTCCCTCTGAGGCCTTCTCTTTCACGATATTCCAAAAAATCATATATCATATTCTCTTTGTCACAGTCAATTCACATCCTTCAAAATATTTTTCTTTTCCTTTTTAATCACAAAACATCGTGTCCTTTCCACATTTGAAAAATAGCATAACAATTGCACAACTTTACCATAAATAAAAACTCTTATATTTTCATCATAAATGTTTTAAAATATCATTTAAAAAGCGTTATGATCTCTCGGGACACTGCCAACTTTTTTCGTTCTACGTAGGTGTAAAATGATCGTTTTGCCCTTGTACCCTAAAATTCTTGATTTTGATTATTTCTCACTTTTATTGACTCGAGACTATCCGAAATAATTATTTTAGCATAAATCTGACTACTAATATTTTTATTTAACGGAAAATCAAGGATTTCGATTTATTTCCTTAATTACTAATTCGTAAAGCGTTTTAATTTCGAATTAATCCCAACCAAACTTTCATATTTTCTTCCCACACTTTTAAAATAAATTTTTTATTCCTAAAATACCCTCGTGAACCATGAACCGATGCCTGTGGACCATGGTTCGAGCCAAATTTTTTCCTAAGCCATAAATCGAACCCCTATACTTCCAACTCGAGCCGCTGCCCAGATTCATCAAGCCATGGTCGAGCCACCTTGAACCATACCCTGACCAGACCCGCTACCCATGTGCGCAAGCCCTAGACCGTGGCCCTCTTCTATTTTTTTTTCTCTTCCTCGAGCCACTGTGAACCAGCAGCCCAGGAACCCAACTAGGACTATGCTAGACCCTACTGACCAACCCTAGCTAGCCCCCAACCGAGCCGTGAGCCCCTTTGCCCGTAGCTCTACCAAGCGCGCATGGGGAAGAGTCCTAGTTCACGTGGACACTTCCCTAGCCGCTGCAGTCGAGTCCTAGCATAGCTAGGTGTAGAGCCCAAATTCAGTACACGTAAAACCCATGCATTTATTTAATTGTTAAATTATTTAAACAAATTTAAAATGATTTTTTTGAGATGAATGATTTATGAAATTACATTATTTTAAATTATTTATGTTTTTGTGTTGCACGTTCAAATGTTTCTCGAGTTTCATGTTTCAGGCGATTATTCCATGCGAGATCTAGAAAAAGAGACCTGCGACGATTTTTAAATGAGGCAATTTATTTTAAGTTAAGAATGGAGCATTTCAAATGATTTATTTAGTTTTAGCATTTTCAATTCAAACTTATTTATTAGGTGATTTTTAGGATTTTAAACTTTTAAAGATTTAGTATTTGTGCATTTTATTTTAATTAATGGATTTTTTTTAGTAAAGTTAGTGTTTGATTAACTTTTAATTAGGTGTTAATTTTTTTATTTAGCAATTTTTATCCCCTAATTATTACCTAAACTCACGCACACACACACTCTTTTCACACACCAAAACCGATCGGCAATACACACACACAATCAGATTTCAGAATTTAATTTTTGAGAACATGAAAGCTTAGGGTTCTAAGAAAACTCATCAGCCGCCCCTCCCTTCAAAGATTTCAACAATTCTCGCCACTTTTCTTCAAGAAAATCGAGCCACAAATCGTTCCAAATCAACCTCGCATCTTTCCCCACTTCGGTATCGTCGGTTTGGTAAATTTAAATATCAAAAGGCATGTATATTCTCCCGTTTATGCCTCGATCTTGTCATAGTATTTTTTTTTAAGTTAATTATGTGTAAAAGTCCATGTATGTTGTGAAAAGTTTGAGCAAAAATTGGTTGGATAGATTTTGAAACGATTTTAGATCTGAAAACTCGAAATTTGTTGTCATTTTAAATACTGCGACTTTTTGGCCGATTTTCTGTAAAAACTTTCAACATAGAAAATGTAGAACTTTTTGATACCTTCGATTTGACAGTAAATTAGAAATATTTGGATAAGAAATGAGTCAGTTATGATCATTTTTGTTAGACTACTCAAACTGCGACTTTCTGAAAATGCAGTTTTGATGTGTTCTTGAAGTTTATTTGTTGCAGGCTTCTTTGGGAAACCGTTGGTTGATCGCTGCTAAGTTTAAGTATTGTGAGTATGATATTGAGATAAATTTTGGTGCTTCGTCTTGTGTCGATGGGCACTTGTATGCATTAGAAGTCTTAGGAAACATTTTGGTGTCAAAATGTCGTGTTCACAGTTTGAGTTGCGTTGTATGGATCGCATTGTTGTTTTGGGGCATTTGTGTGAGTTTGAATCTCTACTATGAAGTCCTAGGATGGGTATCGAGGTGTTGGTTCAGGTCGATAAGGCATGGGTTAGAGTTTGCAACGAATTTGTGCATTTGGGGTCGAGTTTGCGCAGGGTTAGCACCGCAGCGATCAATGGGGAGCGCCGCAACGCCCGACTCTCGCAAGCCTGGTGCCGCAGCGCTGCCCTTGGGGTGCCGTAGTGCTAAGGCTACGACGCTTCCTAGCGCCTAGGCGCCAAGCATGCCCAGCACCTAGGCGCTTGAACATGGCTTTTTAAATCATTATTTAAGTTCATGTCTCCTATGGTTTGGAAAATGTTTACACATCACATTAGTATTTGTTCCGGGGGTCGATGTCATAGTTTAGTACATTGATTAAACGAGGTCAAGTCACGTGTGAGTTTAGATTGTCATATGAAATTGTCATTCGGGTTGTGAGCACAACGATTACATCTAGGATATGAAATATTAGGCACATGTAACCATGTTAGTAGGTGAGCAGTGGCCCCTAGCGAGATCCAACGAATCCCTCAACGCCAAGTAAGTATGTTCTACGTGCAAGAGAAAATATTTTTAAGTTTTGAGGTATGCTAAATGTCTTGTGACCAACTTATGATTGGGATTGGAAGTCGGTGAACGTTGCCGAGGACCTCTCCACCCCGGTAAAGCACGACCGGGTTTAGATCAGGATTGGAAAGCGGTAAAGCATGACCAGAGATCAATCCAACCGTTAAAGTATGAACGAAGATCTCATGTATTTGGTAGTGGACTTTCCCTGTCAGCCAAGTACTGTGGTTTAGTCTAATCATGCGTATTTATGTATGGGTCATTTGCTTTGATACATATCTCTACGCAAAATGATCAAGTTTATGTATGTTCAAGCATGTATGAAGCAAGCATGTTTATGAAAAGTTTTATGATGATGGCACGTCTATTATATGCTATTACGTTCAAGTTTCAAGTATGTTTATGCTATTACGTTCAAGTTTCAAGTATGTACGCTCTACTTTAAAGATGTATGTTGTTTAATTACGTATTACTTGTTATATTCAGTTTATACATGTTGTGTCTTTAGACTCACAAGACTTGATCGATGAAGGTGATTATGACTTTGAGGAGACGAGGGGTGGGGACCAATGAGCCGGCTTGGACTGGGCAGGAGGCTAAACCTGATGACCGCCCATGTTTTTAAGAAATTATGCTATGTTTCAAATACTCTGATTTCACGTTATTGTTTAGGATATTTAACCAAGTGTTTTTAGAAAACGTTATTTGCGATCTTTTCGTTGCAAATATTTTGAATGATCAGTTTATTGTTATCGCAATTTGAAGGTTTATATTTAATTAAGAAATTTTTTATTTTTTGCAAATTTTAAAGTTGTTTAAAAGTACGGTACGTTACACTAGGACTCTTCCCAACCCTTGACCACGTCCAGCATGAACACCTGCCCAAGCCTAGGTCGAGCCGCATTCCGTACTTCCCTTAACCGAACCCTTAAATGCCAAAATTCCATGAAAACCCTAGGACACTACCCCTCACCATGCACGACCCCTTCTAGCTCTTGTCCAGCCCTCGTCTCACGCCTAAACGTCACTTGTTCCATTCCTTAAACGTCCTAGGTTGGCAGTGTACACATTGGAAATCATAACACGTTCATATACTCATATTGAACCCTACCATTTTTAGAAAAAAATAATCATATTTAGTAATATTGATAAACTTAGAAAATATTTATTGAACAAGATTTGTTTTATCTTGGTCGTCATTGGTCTCCATTGCCCAGCCTATTATCGAATATTCAGGTAAAATGTACAGTTTTCATAAAATCTTGCAATTTGACCCTTAACCATATAATATGTATCATGTAAGTATTATTTTCAATTAAATAAAATAATTAAGATATTTAATCAATTTGCTATATATATATATATACTTATATATATAAATTCATCCAACTCGTTTACCAAACAACCCAAATATTGAATAAAATAAATTTGGTTTTGTTGGATAGAGAAAATCCTCTAAAAACATGATGAGCTGCAATAGCTCGTGTTCTAAGAATGTATACACCAATGAATCATATCGAGTTTGATATTAAATCAAGCGGAAAATACTCGACATAATCCTTCGTTAAGAAACACTGATCTGTTAAAAACTTTTAATCTTGTGTAACTAATTAATTGAAGATAAGGGGGATCAGTTCTCAAACTGAGAACTAAACTGATAGATAAGAACTGAATAGATACTCGAACTGATCAAGTCAGTTTAAAGCAAGGGGTTAACAGTTAAAGTACACAAGACATGTTTATGGATGTTCGGAGACTTCAACTGCTCTTACGTCACCCCTTCTACCTCCTCGGGTAGGATACACTAGAAGACTTTGATTAATTACAACAAGTGTAATAACCCACCCAGCTTAGGACTTACCTACTGTTTGACTGAACTCCTAGACTAGACTGAAGGCAGCACCTTCCAGTCAACACTTCTTTAATTTCTATGTGAGAAAGCTTACATGCACATGTTTTACGTCTTTGTGCAAGACGGAATTTGAGTGGTGATGTGTGTGTGTGTGAGAACTGATACCTGAAAACTACTCGAAAGTGTTCTCACACATTGAGGGAAATATGCTTCTAAAATAAGCTGATATAACTTTGGAGTGTTCCCTCAACTAGGCGGTTGTTTCTTTGTAAGCTGATACGCGATATGCATGCCCTCTCTTGTATTTTATCTTTTCACTGATCAACTCTCATCATCGTCTTCACTGAGATTCGGCTTCTATTTATAGGAGTTTTGCTGAACCTACAGTGAGACTCAGTGAATGAATCCGTTGCAGTTTGAATTTGTTCCCCCAAATAGATATCTGGAACATTTAGCTTTAAACGCTGTTGCAACGTCTCTTATTGTACCTTGATAGTACAATAGCTTTTGTACCTTTTTGCACAGCTGGATAAAGCTTGTCATATCTGCAAATTGGTTCGCTCCTAACTGATGTTATGAACTGGTCAGTTGAACTAGTCATGAATGATGAGGTGAAATCAGTTGACTCGTCAGCTGAACTGATTTCACTGATTCAGTTGAACTGGTCAGTTGGGCTCTTAATCAGTTGAACACTTCATCAGCTTGGTCGGGCTTCTGAAGGTCTTCTACTGAACCACCTGTCAACTGGACAATTAGTTGAACTGCTCTTGATACTTCAGTTGAACTGGTTCAGTTCGATCAATCAATTGTCACTTTCAGTTTGCGTCTCAATATCTTCAGTTTAAGCTTTGTAAGTGATCAGTTCGAAGCCTCATCAGTTTCAGTTTTTGCACGCTTAGGTGAACTCATTAGAAACAAACAAACAAGTTTTGTTAACATCAAAATAAAGATTACGAACATGAAATGTTCTTACAGGTTAAAAAAATCTAAAAGGTGTGACCAACAAAAACGTTTTTGAAGCAAAACAACAACATAATACTAAAAACACGCCAAAACTCAGAGTACAAAAATCATAAACGTATTGAAATATGTTTTAACCATATCCCTCGTAAAATCATGAAATACGGAAGAAACGCAAAGTCCTCAGGCTTTCAGTGCGCCACCAACCCCGTACATTCAGTCCTCAGCACCTCCAGTCTCCTCATCAAAAAACTGCTTATCTGCATCAATCACACCTAATGAGTCTAAATACTCAACACATCTGAAGCATTATGACAAAGTACATATACATATCAAGCAACAGTGAAAAGTACTTTAATTAAAATAACTTTCGTGATCTTCAAAAACAAGAACATAAACATAAAAAAATTCATATCGGATTATGTCATATCATGCCATCGTATACATATTCATTTTTCCTTTATTGAATTCAGTTCATTAGTTGTGACTTTCGTATCAACTGTTGTTCGATAGATCTATCTACGTATATGGTTCCAGGCGGCAGGGACATTAGCGACACTCTCACCCGTCAACTGAGCCTTGACCTTACATGTTTCGTGTTCGTGTTCGTGTTCAAGTTAGACACAACCAAAACACCTCCTTCAAATATGTCATCATATTCACTTAATAAAATTCCATACATATACATATCTTTTCTTGAAATCAAGCATGCAACATATTATAAGTTTTTTCATAAATGTTCCGTATTCATATAAAATAAACATTTTAAACATGCATTTTAAGTTGTCAGGGCACTATCAGGACCGCTACATTGACCCGGTTGAAAAATGACCATTTCGCCCCCGAAACCATAATTTGACCCTTTTAACCTTGGACCTTAAAATTTCGACCCGAATCGATTCGAACTATTTAAAACACATTGAAACATACTTATCATCATTTCTTAGATGTAAACTTGAGCCCACGCATTAAACTCTATAATTCGTTTTAAAACTTGGACTGGAGTCCCGATTTTATCCCGAATCAAATCGGAATGTAACCAAACTTTCCCATACTTAAACCATGACTTAATGACACCTAACTAATTTTAAAACCACCATGACCAGACCACCTAAGACCTTCGAAAATACCTTTGTATGCTGCTAAAAATATTGCACCAAAATGACCGAACCCTATTCCCATTCTCAAGAAAATAATTCGACTCTACCCTGAACCAGCTTAGACCAGACCTTAACCAGCCCTTCCTACCTCCCCATTGGACACTTCTAGACTGGCCTAGCCGTGGCCCTCAACCCCATGCATGTGAACGTGAATGAATCACACGAAGCAAGACAAAGACTAGCAAACCTGACCCTAGCTCCTTCGATCTGCCCCTAGGCCGTAACCACCCGTGAACTAGCAATCTTGGACCACGACTTAGACTCAATAGGGTCTTAAGCAAGGCCCAGAACGACCTTTGCCCCGCTGCTCCACTCCTAAACCCGATCGAGACCCAAAGCCCAGCCAACCATTTAGATTCGATCGGCCACCTACAAGATTTCACTCCAAATCTGACCTTTACATCTAGACACCTTCAAACCTGATGAAAAATCACTCTTAACCCTTGAGGCATGGCAGCTCCTTCAATACAAGTCGAAAATGTGAGAAGCATGACAAGGAAAAATTTATATTTTCGTGTAAAAACCTGTAACACCGATTCATATCCGTAGATCTATTAACTACCATGAAAAATAATTCAAAACACATATCATGATGTGATTGATGAGAAAAAGAAGGTGTAGCGTGTGCCTTGGTGAAGAAATGTACAAAAAAAAACCAACGGAGCGAGGGACGAACACCGAAGAGACGGGACAAAGATCCTACTGAAATCCTCTTGCAAAAAAAGAACAAAATTTTCTACTATTCTCATGAGTGGTGCGGCCGAGAGGAATCTGGGGAGGGAGGCTAGGGTGAGTGGGTTTTAATATTAAAATGTGTGACTATTGGGCATAGGTTTTTAAATTAATGAGGTGTAGTTGCCCTGGCCAAAAAATCTACTAACACAAACCCATTAGGACAAATAACACGCACATAAAATATTTCGTTTTGGTACGTTTTCCAAATCATTACTCGAACTCCCAAAAGTCATCTGTTTTGCTAAAAATCGACTACTAGTTTAAAATATGGCTCGACATGTAAAATATCATAAAATTCCATATTTTCAATAATAATCTATTAAATAAATCATATTTGAAATAATTATTAAATAAAAACTTGTACCAAGCACCAATGATCGAGCAAAACTTGTACTGTAAAATCTTTAATAAAAATTAAAAATATTCAAACTCGAAATAATCGCAAGTGCACGATGTCAAATAATAATATAGTGTACGAGAGTACAAGTATCATTCCTCTAGAGACTATATTTAACAATTGTTATTCTCAGTTATTAAATCTTTAGAAACGATAATTGGATAATTGTTTACCACTACGATGATTAAATAATAGCTCAACGAAATAGATTCACAAATAAAATGATGAAATAAATAAGCTAAAATGATTTATTAAAGATTCAGTGAGAAATGAATTTGTTAGGAATATCGGTTCACCTACACCTCGCTAATTTACTTAATTCGTTCGACAATAATATACGCTTTCAACGAGATTTCCTATCCAAATGAACACGCCTTCTTGAGCTATGCCAAACTAATTCAATGTAGTGAAGTAATTAAATCTTTTTAATTATTTATCAAGGTGAATTTGCAGGTCGTTCAATGAAATACCATAGATTTCGACTTACCGGACTATGATTATCGACGTGTATCCTACTTCATATTTCTATATAAATTGTAAATCCAAAGATTATGCTACTTGTTCATGTCTCAGGCTATTCTCTCGAAATCATTCACAATATGAAATCGTTATTAAAGTTAACTACGCTTAAACAACACAATAAAAATAATAACACAATCAAGAACAAATCAAAAGTCGATAGATGAATTAACTAAACTTGGTTTCGTGGTAGGATCCACTTACATCCCAACAAATAATGAAAATTAGGTACTAGAATTCTTGATCAAACTAAGCAAAACAATTTAAACAAGAGAAATTAGACTAAAAATACTAGACGTGACAAAAACGCGAAAAAAGTTGCCCGGAAATGTTGAAATCTTCCACTCCAAGCTTTTCTCCAAGCCTGTCCTTTTTTCCCAACTTTTTGGCTGTTGAAAAGTCCTCCAATTTTCATCCCTAGGGTTCCTTTTGTAGCCATCCACCTTCCAAGTTGTATACAAGCCAATAAGGAAAATTTCCATGTTTACTCGTGCTTGGCCGGTAAAGAATTACCGCCCCAGCGTGAGGTCTTCTATAATTTCTTCAGCCTCTCACATTGGGGCGGTCAAGAAATACTGCCCTAGCACGAGGTGTTATGTCCGAAACTCCTATTTTTGCTGTGTTCACGATGGGATAGTCAAGAATTACCGTCCTAGCGCGAGGACTTTTGCCCAACTCCTTGGCTTCTGCATGTGCTAAGGCCGATAAGGGCGGTCAAGAATTACCACCCCATCGCCAAGTAGTCTGTCCTCTGCTTCAGTATTGGTTGAATTTTCTCGCTTTTCGTCGTTTTCCTGCAAATTCATACAACTCAGTGAGAGATGATCATATGAAATAACTTAAGATAAAATGAACAAAATACATACTTCATGCAACCAAGACGATGCAAACTAAGACTCGCACGATGCACTAAAATACGTAAATATGACCTCTATCAACCCCCATACTAAAATTTTGCTCTCCCTCGAGCAAAATAGGTTGCATGACACAACAACACAAGAAGTAGCATGTCGGTGCATTCATGGTTCTTGTCTGCCTCAACGAATATCAACACATATTTTATCCAATAACGCAAGACACTAGTTACGCATTATGCCACGAAGTTTCAGCACTACAATCTTTCATGCATTTAAAAGTCTGTGTATGTGCAATGTTGGCTCAAGCATCATGCATTTCCACATTAAAATTTTCAACGATGTAAGAGACTTCAATCAATACGTCAGTGTACAGAATCCCTCTCTCACATCCCTCCTCACTAGTTACTAATTCCTAGCAAAGATAGTTAGGACTCGTCAGACATAAATCAACATAGGATATGGGTACCTTGACTAGGCTGAAATGGGAAACAAGGGAGGTACAATTTTGTATCATTTGTGCATATTCAGATTTTGCATCTGATTTTCTTCAACTCCATACATCTCCATTCTATTAGCCTAGGAATAGAATTTTATTCCTTTATTTGGCTCCCCCACACCTTACATCTCCTTTTTCTTTTTTTTTTCGTGCGACATACTTTTCTTATTTTTCTGTCCTCCTTCAAATAGGAACAAGAGATAAGGGCGTGTGGCTTCAGTCCAATCTCAATGGTTCTTGAATAAGGTTGGACATGGCTAGATATACGGGTACAAGTATTGCAACACAATTATTATCTGTAAGCTTGGTCCAATGGATTGCTCTAGCATAAACGTACTTGACTCATCATCCTTCTGCTGGGCAGTGTTCGTGTCAAGGAACATGTACAAGTTCAAGTCACCTAGTGCATCTCAAATTCCCCACAAACAATTTTCCAAGTACACTGTCATGCATTTTTCTGTTGCCAAAATTCGTACCGAAAATTTCCTTATCCAATTAATATTTTCATGCATCAACCACTCGTGTGTTCAAAATTAGCGCCATGACAAAAATGGACATGCATGTGTGACCCATTCAACATCATCATTAGCTATTACATACCAATCTAGCACCAACTATTTTCCACTTCTCATGTGTGACATACATAGAATACCACATACCAATCTAGCACAAAACCAAGAAAACATGTAGACAAACAAACGTAGGAAACTAACATGGATGCTAAACAGAATGCAATCAAACGGAAAACAATAAAACGAATACAAAGAAGGGAAAACACGAAATCTCCCCCGATCACTGCTCATCCTCATCGTCATCGGGGGTGGCACAACTCTGGGCACCAGATTGTCTAGCTGAGTGTAAGCATAGTGGAATGAGAAAGGAGGCGGTTATGCCGGTGGTGGTGGATAAACTGAGGTGTCGAGGCCCATGTGTAATGCCATACCGCACACCAAAGTACCGCGCACCAAAGACTCCATCGATGTCATGTTAGCGCTGTTGACGGTGTTGTACTGATCTTGATGAACGGAAAAGAACAAAACTTTTCAACTTTATCAATAATTTCCCGCCTTCGAGGTTGTGTGGGTGGCAGTGGGCGGTTAGCTGCGGCTTCATCCTCGGCCACCTCTGAGAAGTCTAAAGCGCGCTTTCCCAATTTCATTTTTATCCACGAGTCATCAATGTGCTTCATCGGTTGCAACCTTTCATCATCCACATTGATGATGACCCCGGCTCGCAGACACAGCTTTGTATTGATAGTGTGGAAAAATAGGGCAATGCTGGAGCTGTGAATGGACTGCTGGATTTGAGAGAAGATCAGTCGGCCCACAATAATCGGAACACCCACCATCATTGCGTAGAGCATCATGGCTCGGTCTTTCTGAACATCACTGGCGTGGGACACCAGGATCAACCGCTTGGAAAGAAAATCATACCACATCGCGGGCCTAAACAACAAATATTTTTCCGAAAAACAACTTGGAGT
This sequence comes from Primulina tabacum, assembly GCF_025594145.1. Classification (NCBI taxonomy): domain Eukaryota; kingdom Viridiplantae; phylum Streptophyta; class Magnoliopsida; order Lamiales; family Gesneriaceae; genus Primulina; species Primulina tabacum. The sequence goes on along the minus strand of NC_134553.1, from coordinate 22,993,509 downwards.
CTTCCAAATAGCCCCCGGGTAAAAGATTGTTTGCACAATTGATTCAAAATCTGGGTTGGCTATTAACTCCTCTAAAGTCGATTCAAATAGCTTCTCTAAAGTCGATTCATCAACCACAGGGGTACCCAACAAATCATTCAGGGTGGCAGAGTCAAAATAGAAGAACTTACCCCCAGCCATAGCCCTTCCATCACTCCGTTCGACGGCGTTGGCATAAAATTCACGCACAATTGAAATCACCGCAGCCTTGGGTTGGGCACAAAACCCATCCTCGTTCCTCAATAGCTTGCAAAAGTTGTAATGATCTAATGGAGAAATCAAACCCTCGCTTCGTAATGGGGTGCCTATGCACTTTGACATGTTCATACTAATTTTGTGCTTCATCATTCACAAATTTACCTATATTATCAGACGAAGAGGAGGAAGAGGCATGTGTTACCATATATTTCTTGGGAGCCATGGTTGAAGGCGGAGGTGGGCTAGACGAACAAACCACGACAAGTGGCTTGTAGATTCTGAAAGGGGGTTGGAGTCATCGGCGTACTTGAATGGCGTGGGAACGTAGGAAATTGAGTACCTTCAAATAGAGAGGGAGAGATAGATGGTTAGGGAATAATTTGTGTAGATAAAATCAAAAGGGAGGGTGTATTTGTGTGCATAGAGTGAGAGAACGAAGAGAAGGGGCGACTTTATAACGCGGCGTGCTAAGGCGGTCAACTATACTGCCCTAGAGCGATACCCTCTGTCGAAAAAAATTCATGTGGCACGCTGGGGCGGTCAAATGATACCGCCCTAGCCCAAATCTCTCTGTCCCGGAAGTGCAATTGAAGCGCAATGCGACGGTCGAAAATTACCTCCCTAGTGCGAGTTTCTCTGATTCTGACTTCTGACTTCTGAAATTTTAATTTTTTTTAAATAAAAAACAATAAGAACAACCAACATCTAGTTTAAAAACTCAACTAAATAAACGAAAAAAATAGGAGAAAGAGAAATACATTAGTTCTCAATTTATAGTCGAGAGCTAGACCGTATGTTCCTCTCAGTTCTGATTGTTGTGGATCAAGCGACTCCAATTTGTAGGTTCCCTCCGTGTAATGCGCTTGTCGTGTGCTTGCTTTGTACGCTTCTTGTAGGTCAATGCCGGGTCATAGGCTTGAGCCTTGAATTCTTTCAATTGGTCCAACTACAGCAAACTGTGTTCACCTGCAAGAGCAAAATCAAGATTCAGTGCTTTTGTTGCCTATTAAGCTCTATGTTCTAATTCAACAGGTAATTGACACTTTTTTCGCAAAAGTAGATGATATAGTGTCGTGCCTATAGTTGTCTTAAAGCTAGTCCTATACGTCCAAAGCGCGTCATCTAACCTCAACGATCAGTCCTTTCGATTAATCCCCACAACCTTCTCCAGAATCCTCTTGATCTCGCAATTCGACACCTCCATTTGACCATTTGTTTGGGGGTGACAGGAAGTGTAGATTTTATGAGTGACCCCATATTTGTCCAAAAAAATTTCAAAAATTTTATTGCAAAAATGAGTGCCTACCATCACTAATGATTGCTCGTGGTATTCCAAATCTGTTGAAAATATTTTTCTTTAAAAATTTTAGCACCACTTGAGCATCATTCGTGGCGTATGATTCCACCTCCACCCATTTGGAAACATAGTCAACCGCAACCAAAATGTGTTTTTTGTGAAAGAAGTAAACGGTCCCATGAAATCTATCCCCCAAACTTCAAAGACTTCGCACTCGATAATATTATTTAAAGGAATCTCATGGATATTAGAAATGTTACTTGTTCGCTGGTATCTATCACAAGAGAGAACAAATGAACGTGCATCTTTAAATAGAGTTGGCCAATAAAAGCCACATTCGAGTTCCTTGGATGTCGCTCGTGTGGGTCCAAAATGAAAACTACCTCGCGGTCATGACAGTGGCTAAGAATCGATTCCATCTCTTCCTCCGCTACACATCTCCTTATCATGGCATCTGCACAGATTTTCAAAAGGAATGGTTCCTCCAAAAAAAATATTTCACGTCTAAAAAAAAATTTTTTCGTTTGTGAAGTGTTAAATTTAATAAGGGGCGGGGGGGGGGGGGGGGGGGGGGGGGGAGGTTAGCCTATAACAAAAAAATTAGCAAAACCCGCAAACCATGAAAATTTTTTCTCCTCTAACATCTTTTCATCCAGAAACCAATCATCTATCTCATCATTTTCACAATTTTTGCTAATATGCTCAAGCCTAGAAAGATGATCATCTACTACGTTCTCTGCACCTTTTTTATCTTCTATTTTGAGGTCCAACTATTGTAGAACTAAGATCCACCTAAGCAATTGTAGTTTGGCCTCTTTCTTAGCAAGCAAATATTTAAGTGCGGGGTGATTAGTAAACACAATGACTTTTGATAAAACAAGGTATGGATGTAATTTATCAAGTGCAAATAATAATATAAGTAATTCTTTTTTAGTTGTTCCATAATTTAATTGTGCTTCATCTAAAGTCTTACTCGCATAGTATATAGTGTGAACTACATTTTTCCGCCTTTTGCCTAGAACAACACCAACTGCCGTATCACTGGCGTCACACATTACCTCGAAGGGCATATTCCAATCCGGTGCCACCAACACAGGAGCTGTCATCAAGCACTCCTTTAGGTTCTCGTATGCCTGTAAACAGGAAAAATGGAAATCTAATGGAACATCTTTCATGAGTAGGGAAGATAGGAGCTTAGCAATTTTAGAAAAATATCTAATGAAACACCGGTAAAAACCAGCATGTCCTAGGAAACTTCTAATTCCCTTCACTGATGCTGGTGGTGGTAGGTTTTTGATGAATTCCACTTCAGATTTTTCAATCTCAGTCCGTTGTTCAGAAATCTTTTGCCCTAGCACAATACCCTCTTTTACCATGAAATGACACTTCTCCCAATTTAGCAATAGGTTTATCTCCTCGCACATTTTCAACACTGCGTTCAGATTCTGTAAACATTCATCAAACATTGCACCAAAGATAGAAAAGTCATCCATAAATATTTCAAGAAAATTTTCAATCATATCATGGAATATAGCAGACATGCATCGCTAAAAATTAGCAGAGGAATTACAAAGATGAATAGGCATAAGTCAGAAAGCAAAAGTGCCATAAGGACAAGTGAAAGTGGTTTTCTCTTAGTCCTCATGTGCAATAGATATTTTGTTGTATCCCGAACACCTATCTAGAAAGCAAATAAAACTCATGTCCCACTAGCCTCTATAACATCTGATCAATAAAGGGGAGGAGAAAATTATAATGGCCCGAAAATTCGTGTTTGAAAATTTGCGGAAAAATTAAAATTTTCTTTTTAAAATAATCAAAATTGCCTCATTCACAAAATCAACTGATAAATCAAGTTTAAATGTTCAAAATAGCAGCGGAAGAAATTATTACTCGCCAAAATAACAAGTTAAAGTATCCAACAACTGATAAAATTTTTGAGCATAAAAAAAATGGCAAGTGCTGTAAATGAGGTCCTCGGGTTCCACTACTGCCAACCCAAGCTAGATCACTGGTCCCCGCCCTCGGCTCCGACATCATCAGTACCTACAACAATCAAGTCTAGTGAGCCTAAAGACTCAACATGCATATATCGTAAATAACGAGTAAATAATATAGTAAAATTTGCATGGGATAAAATATCATGTCATGAGGCATAATGTGAAAATAACTTGTCATGAGCAATTATAATACGTGCATAACTGAACTGAAAATCATAGTGAAAATGTTTGCTCCTTGGAGTCCTGTACTAAAATAGCATGTAATAATTTTCTGTTGAGATTATGGTCTACGCAAGTGGCCCCTGCACTGAACTGAACTGACAGGTAACTGGCGACCGGATAATACAATGCTCCCATGACCGGTAACTGGCGACCGGGTGAAGTAATGAACGTCTGATCAGACTAATGCCACAGTATACTGGGTGGTACATAACTGAACTGATCGGTAACTGGCGACCGGATAATATAATGCTCCCATGATAGTGAAATGGCCACAAGCAATATCTCATAAATCTCAAAAATGAATATTTTATCTTTTTATGCACGTAATATAATTAAATGGCATAATAAACTATCCTGTATTATTTTAACACATGGATTGGATAGTTCCCAGGCTCGCTGCGACCTAAATTTAACATGAAAAAAAATAGGCAAATGATTTTCTTGACCAAACTTTGTAATTGAATCCAAAAACGAGACAATTACACCCAACGACCTCATATTTAATCATGACTCCGTGCAAACTCGAACCAACACCGAACCCTCATTTAGTCATGATTAAAATACACTTAAAATGATGAAGTAATGCTCCAAAAATGATAAGGGCCAAAATTTTGGTGAATGGAGGCCAAAACATGAAACGCTCTTTCGAGAGTAAATTTGGCACATCGCACCATAATTTCTCGTACGCCCTCAAAAATGATCCGAATCACGAACGGCAAAAAAAATGACCTTTCCAACTTGATGTGGCAATGTCCAGTCCAAGGCCATAGGCTAAAAGGCAACCAAGAACTCAAAAAAGCTACTGAACTGAAGCAGCAAGTTGCTGTCACAAAAATACAGCAGTTGTGCTTTGGTTTCCTTGCGTCGTTTGCGAGGCTAATGGCCATTGGGGCTTCAACCCCTGACCAGAACCTCTTACCAAAATCCTAAGGAATGATTTGAACCATGGCTAAGGGCCCTATTCCAGCCACCATTCGCATCACACCATAACTCAACCGAAAGTCACACCCGAGAGCACCCTTGTATGTGTGTGGTGTTTTGCTTCGTTTGCTGTCTCGTGTCGTTCCAGTGGCCATTTGATTGACCATGGCACAATCTAGACATCCATAGGTATGGTATGAACCGTGGCTAAGGGACATAGGCCAACCAAGAATCACACCATTCCTCAAAACCGAATGTTATACTTGCTGAAAAATGAGGAAGCCGAAAGGGGGAAGGGGCTGTTCTTGTTCTTTGATTTAAAAACCGATGCAACCATGGACCAAGCCTCAAAAGGGCGACTTGATCACGTCTTAGACATCACAAGGGGAGGTTTTAATCATGGCTATAGCTTTTAGGGCAGCCAGGACAAGATCCATCCACCTTTGACAGCAACAAAGAAAATCGAATGCAAAAAGGGACACGCTTGGGAGTTGCTGTCATTTCTTGATTTCGGCTAGCATGGGACTCGAACCAATGGACAAATGTGTTCCTAACATGTCCTAGTACATGCCTAGCAGCAGACTTGGGAGCCTGGAATCGAACTAATACCTGAAACCATCAAAACAATGCAACCCGTGAAGCATGAAATGGAGTAGCCGAAATTCTGCACTCATATTTCGAAAATAATATGGAAAGATTTTGGTTTGATTGAAAGATCATGATCATGCAGTGTTAAAATTCATAATACAACTTGATTGAAGAGCAAGGAAGAACATATGCATGCATGGTTTCGTTTTGAAAAGAAACGAACGAACGCAACGACGCGGTGCAGAGGAGATGGAGCGTTTTGCTACCTTGCTTTCTTTCTCGGTTTTCTCTCCTATTTCTTGCTATGATGCTCACGAATTTTCTACTCTGAAATGCTCTGAATTTTGGTCATGGGGGAGGGGAAGTGATGGTTAGGAGAGTGAGGGGAAAAGGTTGCAATATAGGTGGGATGGCAAGACCAAGTCTCCTCTCTTTTGAATTTTGAATTTGGTTGATATGAAATGATTTGTTGGGGAGGGAAATGGATGAGCAATGACCGATTATTCCCATGCTAAACTAGTCTAGGATAATGATCTAAAATTAAATAAAGGGCGGTAAATAAATGAAGGGGTTATCATGTTAAGAAATGGCAAGGAATGGGTCAAAGGTTGAGTTGGCAAGGAATTGATTAATCCTTTAAGGGTGGCCGAAATTCAACAATCTAATGGAGGGGAAATATTGTTTGGTTAGTAAATTTTTGAACCTTAAGAGCCTTACCTATCCTTTAAATAATTTAGTGACTTAACACCTCAATTAAGGGACCTAAATGAACTTATTTCCTACTCACCTCAAGTTAATAAAATAATTCCTTAAACCTCCTTTTTAACTTAAATCAACTTACTAGCTAGCTAAAATAAACTCTGAGAATGATTTCTTAAATCTTAAATTTTATCTCAAAACTCCAACTCCAGTCCGGCCTCACTGAATTAACTGAAAAGATAAAAATTAAACGACTCCATAAAATAATTAACTTTGAAGAAAAGCATTTAAATACTCATGCAATAAAATCATTTTAATTTAAAATACTAGAATTATTCATGACTTATGCGTAGTCTAATTTACTGGTTCTTCAACCCTTCCCCCCTTAAAAGAAATTTCGTCCTCGAAATTAAAACTCACCAAATAACTCGGGGTACCGGCTCCTCATCTCTGGCTCAGACTCCCACGTAGCTTGCTCCTTTGAATGGTTGAGCCAGTTTACTTTGACTCGCTTAACCAGCTTGTTCCGAAGCTTCTTCTCCTGTCTGTCTAAGATCTGCACTGGTCTCTCCTCATAAGATAGGTTCGGAGTAAGCTGCAACGGCTCAAAGTTCATGACATGCGAAGGATTTGCCATGTACTTCCTCAGCATAGAGACGTGGAAGACATTGTGTACTCCGGCCAGATTCGGCAGAAGAGCCACACGATAAGCTAGCGTCCCAACTCTGTCGAGGATCTCAAATGGTCCAATGAATCTCGGACTGAGCTTCCCTTTGTTTCCGAATTGCATGACACCCTTCATAGGTGATACCTTCACAAAGACATGGTCGCCGACGGCAAACTCTAAATCTCTCCTCCTCTGATCTGCATAGCTCTTTTGTCGGCTCTGAGCAGTCCTCATCCTATCACGGATCTTGACTACTATATCGGCAGCCTGCTGAATGATCTCTGGACCCAACTCTGCTCTCTCTCCTACTTCATCCCAATGCACAGGAGATCTACACTTGCGGCCATACAGTGCTTCATATGGTGCCATACCAATAGATGACTGGAAACTGTTGTTGTAGGTGAACTCTTCTAATGGCAAGTTCGACTCCCAACTCCCAGAGAAATCCATCACACAAGCACGGAGAAGATCCTCTAAGATCTGAATAACTCGCTCTGACTCTTCCAAAATGAGGAAGTGAATCTAGGATCTCTGTCAGATACGATAGAAACTGGAATACCATGAAGTTGGACTATCTACCGGATATGCAACTCTGCATACCGAATTATGGTGAAAGTCTTCTTAATAGGCAAGAAGTGCGCTGATTTGGTAAGACGATCTACAATCACCCAGATAGAATTTGATCCTCTGACTGACTTCGGAAATCCGGTCACAAAGTCCATGGTAACATTCTCCCACTTTCACTCGGGAATAGGAAGAGGCTTGAGCAAACCTGCTGGTCTCTGATGCTCCGCCTTCACTAACTGGCAAGTCAGACACTCGGATACAAACCGTCTGATGTCTTTCTTCATCCCAGGCCACCAATTCAATAACTGCAGGGCTTTGTACATCTTCGTACGCCCAGGGTGAATAGACTACGACGACATGTGGGCCTCTGATAAAATATTTGCTCGGATAGAACCACTGCTGGGAACCCACATCCTGTCTCGGCATCTCACAATACCGTCGCTAACCGAATACAAGACACTGCCCTTGGCCTCATCTCTCTGCTTCCACTTTGCTAGCTGCTCATCTGCTGACTGACCACTGCAAATACGGTCAAGAAGAGAGGACTGAATAGTCAAGGTAGATAGACGGGGAACTCTACCTTGAGGATATGATTCTAGATCAAACCTCTGCATCTCAAGCTGAAGAGGTCTCTGAATCGTCAAATGAGCCATCACTGCAACTTTTCTGCTCAAAGCATCTGCAACTACATTAGCTTTACCCGGGTGGTAGCTAATGTCACCGTCATAATCCTTCACAAGATCCAACCAACGCCTCTGACGCATGTTCAGCTCCTTCTGCGTAAAGAAATACATGAGGCTCTTGTGGTCGGTAAAGATCTGGCACTTCTCCCCATACAAATAATGCCTCCAAATCTTCAAGACAAAAACCACGGCGGCCAACTCAAGATCATGGGTAGGGTAGTTCTTCTCATGGATTTTCAGCTGACGAGAAGCATATGCTATCACCTTCCCATGCTGCATCAATACTGCGCCCAAACCGAGCTTCGAAGCATCGGTATACAGAATAAACTCACCGGGCCCTGATGGCATGGCCAAAACTAGTGCTGAGATAAGAGCTTGCTTCAAAGTATCGAAGCTCTTCTGACATTCATCGCTCCACACGAATTTAGCATTCTTCTTTGTCCATGATGTGAGTAGAACGGCAATAGAGGAGAATCCCTTAATGAACTTCCGATAATATCCTGCTAGCCCAAGAAAACTGCGGATCTCTGATGCATTCTGCGGCACAACCCAATCTCTGACTGCTGAAACTTTCGCTAGGTCTACCTCAATACCACTGCTAGAAACAATGTGGCCTAAGAACGCCACCTTCTCTAACCAGAATTCGCACTTACTGAACTTTGCGAATAACTTGTGCTTCTGCAAGGTCTGCAGCACTGTGGTCAGATGTCTGCTGTGATCCTCCTAATTCTTCGAGTAGACGAGAATGTCGTCTATGAATACTATCACAAACTGGTCAAGATACGGCTGAAATACGCGATTCATGAGATCCATGAAGATCGCTGGCGCATTCGTCATACCGAACGACATCACAAGGAACTCATAGTGGTCATAATGAGTCCTGAAGGCAGTCTTGGAAACATCAGCATCGCTCACCCTCAACTGGTGATAATCGGAACGCAGATCTATCTTGTAGAATATCGAAGCTCCATGCAACTGGTCAAACAAATCCTCGATCCTCGGAAGTGGGTACTTGTTCTTCACTATAACCCTGTTCAACTCCCGGTAGTCAATACAAAGCCTCATAGAGCCATCCTTCTTCTTCACAAATAAGACTGGCGCGCCCCATGGTGAAAAACTCGGGCGAATGAACTCCTTGTCAAGAAGTTCCTGAATCTGTTTTTTAAGCTCTGCCATCTCTGTCGGTGCTAGTCGGTACGGTACTTTTGAGATCGGAACCGTACCTGGCATAAGCTCGATAGAAAACTCCACCTCTCTCTCGGGTGGCATACCAGAGACGTCTTCCGGAAAAACGTCTAGAAAATCCCTGACAACTGGGACATCTGAAGCTGATTGACTGGGTGCCTCGGGGACAGATATAAAAGTTGCTAAAAACGCCCGACACCCTCTATGCATGAGCTTCCTAGCCTTGACATAAGGAATAATGCGCGGTAAAGGAAAGTACCTGTCCGGCTCGAATAAGAACTGTGTCATTCCAGGCGGTCGGACTAGAACAGATCTCCGCTGGAAGTCAATCAAAACTCTGTTCCGCAATAGCCAGTCCATCCCTAGGATGATGTCAAACTCTGGCATCGGCAACACGATCAGATCCGCATAAACAAGGTTGCCATGGAGCTCAAGATCTATGTCTTGGATCACATTGGTGGCTGCAAACTCTTCTCCCGAAGGCAGTACTACTGAGTAGGCTACATCTAGCCCAACGGTCTTAACTTTGAAGAAATTAGCAAAGACCTCCGAAATAAATGAGTGAGTGGCCCCTGAATCTATCAAGGCCTTCGTAGTGGAACCAGATATAAAAATTTTCCCTGAAAGATCGGAACTGTAAGTTGAACCCAATAATCACAAGAACTAACTTATAGACATGCAAAGGTCAAAGTTCTTCTAACCTAATTCCCGAAAATAATACTGAGTAGAGCATGCAATCCTATCGCAATTCTAAGTTCAAGATCTCAATCCCGATTCCCAAAACTTTAAATCCCAAATTTAAACTTAGAGCTTAAATGTACCCGTCATGAGCATCGTATCTGGGTTCGTCTCCGTAGCATGGAGAGCAAAAACTCTGCCTTGGGTAGGCAGATTCCTCTGAGGGCACTGCAGCAACATGTGGTCTGGACTGCCACACTTGTAACACTTCCCTGAGCCAAACGTACATGCTCCAGGATGGCGGCGTGAGAACCTAGGGCAAACTGGGTGCTCTAAAGTCCTCGAGGCTGGGCGTCCCCGCTGCTGCTGCTGCTGCTACTGACCCCTGTTTCTAGGCGGCCCGTGAAAAGGTCTCTTGTTCTGCTGCTGATGCTGCTGAGGAGGAGGGCGGTGCGGTACCTGGACTGGGCGCTTGTCCTGGCGGTCTCTCTCAATATCACGCTGATCCTGCTCTGCGGCTAGTGGTTTGGAGACAGCGACCTCATAAGTTGTAAGGTCAGACACCCTAACATCACGGCCCAAGATCGACCGTAGACCCAACAAGAAATGCATCAACTTGGCTTTGGCATCATTCGCGATCAGGGGTACAAAATGACAACCCCCCTCAAACTTACAGATGAACTCCGTAACAGTCAGATCTCCTTGCCTCAGGCTCATGAACTCAGTGGTCAACCTGGTGCGCACCTCCTCAGTGAAATATTTGGAGTAGAACACCTCCTAGTGGCGCGCCCAACTCAGTGTAGCCAAGTTCAGGGCTACTGATTCTCCTTCCCACCATAAGCGGGCATCTCCTCCGAATAAATAGGTGGCACATCGACTCTATCTGCATCTCCAAGCTCCATGAACTCGAAGATAACCTCGAGAGACTTGATCCAGCCCTCGGCAATCATGGGGTCCGTCGTCCCTGAAAACTCCTTAGGACGCATCTTCATGAATCTCTCATAGACAGCCTCGGGCCCTGTCGGCCTGGTCGTCACAGCATGGTTCCCCGCAAACTGTGCGAAGAACTGCGTTATCCCAGCTAGAATCTGGGCATTCATGTCTGGTGGAGGGGGTGGTGGAGGTGGTAAGTCTCTCTCCTGCCTTTGCTCCTCCCTGTCCTCTTGGCTAGGCTCTTCATTTCTAGTGCGCTCGAGAATGCGTCTATGGGGCATACTGTTCCATACATAACCCATGCGTAACCAACATGCAAAATTTCATAATTTATTTAAATTTAAATACTGAACCATAAAATAAATCTGGACGTAAAACAATTCATGAAAACATGCTGTCAAATAATTCATGCTTTAAATAAAATGCATAAATGTAAAATTACAGACCGAAGACGTGACTTCGTGAGCTTCTTGTGGTCAGTAGTAGTACAACCCTTTACAGAACCATTGCTCTGATACCAGCTATAATGGCCCGAAATTCGTGTTTGAAAATTTACGAAAAAATTAAAATTTTCTTTTTAAAATAATCAAAATTGCCTCATTCACAAAATCAACTGATAAATCAAGTTTAAATTTTCAAAATAGCAGCGGAAGAAATTATTACTCACCAAAATAACAAGTTAAAGTATCCAACAACTGATAAAATGTTTGAGCATAAAAAAAATTGCAAGTGCTGTAAATGAAGTCCTCGGGTTCCACTACTTCCAACCCAAGCTAGCTCACTGGTCCCCGCCCTCGGCCCCGACATCATCAGTACCTACAACAACCAAGTCTAGTGTAAGGCTTGAGATTTATTAGTCTTCATTGATGTGATATTCGGAAGATATGAGTATGCATGACATGTAATGAGAGGCACTGAATGGGATTATGAAGGGTTGCATAAAGTCTAGATCGCACCCGCGCTACGAACAAGACCGCACCCGCGGTTGATGGACAGAGAGTTGGAGATTATTTACAGAAGTGACACCGCACCCGTGGTGAAGAAGTACCGCACCCGCGGTCGTCAAATGTTGTAAAATGAAAAGTGGTGCCGAAGCTTAAGCGCACCCGCGGTCTAGACGGAGCGCACCCGCGGTGCCCTGTGCGAGAAAGCCACCCTTGATTCTTATGTTCACACATGGCATATATATATATATATCCACTTGGGCTGAGTCATTCTTCTTCATTTCCTGAGGAGAGAACCGAGAGTTATTCTAAAAAGAGGTGAAAGGCTTCTTTCATTTTAGAATTGAGCTTGTGAAAGATTTAGCCATCCAAACTTTAATCCAAGTTGAGATTCTTGTTCCTCTTGACAAGGGCTTCAAAACGGTGTACTTTCTATATCTTTTCAGCATGTTTTGAAGTTGACATGTGGAGGAAATTCAGATATGTTTGTGATTATATGTTCTTGAGATCATAGACGTCGTAGAATCGTAAACGGATCGATTATCGTATGTCATATACAATTGTTATGAAATTCCAGCATATATGTGCATGAGATTATGCAGATTTTCAGAGTTTGAAATGGTTATGGTATTGACTATGAGTTGAGGATATATATGTTGAGATTGAATTGATCGGTATCGAGAAACTATGCCGTTATACCGTCGAATTGTATCAAGATTTGATATTGAACCGTACTAGTATTAGTTTGAGTTGTGATTTGATATTGTGCATCTCAACATTGTCATTTCAGATTTGGATTGACAGGTTCGATATCCCTACTTCGAGACTTCGAATTATTCCAACGACAAGAGAGGTATAATTTATGTGAATTCGGGAGATACGACTCGAATCAGACTTGGTTGGAGTTTCCCTAAATCACATACTAGATTTGTTATTAATATTTGATTATGATTATGTCTTGTTTATAGATTTATATTCAAGCATTGAGATAGGAGAGTCATTGGCAGACTTGCTAAACTAGACGTTCGGTGGTATCGACGCTTCGGATCAGATTCAATCTGATTGTAGACATTCGATACAGACAGGGCCGAAGTCTAGGAATAAGACGTACAGTTACCCCGATTGGGAGGGTAGTTGACAGACAGTGACGTCTTATTCACACCGGGATCCCAAGAGTTAGAGTTGAGTCAAGTCAAGACATGATTTGATTTGAATTGCATGTGTATATAGATTGGTTTCATAGACTATGGAACCCATTGTTATTGCTTGCATTCATGATTTAGGATTATGTATCAGCATGCATACATGTTTTATACTAGGATTTGTTCTCATCGGAGTTTCCGGCGACATAGATGAGAGATGGACATAGCGTGGTGATCACGGGCGTAGCAGATGAACTAGTAGTTGTACTTTTGACATGTACTGTACTTAAATACTTGTTTGTAGAATATGGACAAAACAAGACATGTATATTATGTTTGTTGTAATGAAATAAATATAGAACTATCTTTTGCTTAAGTTATAAACATGTGAGTTAATGTTAAAAGCAAAATTTTGACCCGTATATTTTAACAATGATCCGATTAATCCCGAAAAGAACTGAGTTAGAGCCCGGGTCCCCACAACAGGTGGTATCAAAGCCGTAGGTTCTGTAGACTGAGATAGAATAGAATGAGCGGGGTAGATCGAGTCTTCTTCCTTGCTTTTGATGTGCTAGCATGATTTAATGCTTTCCCTATTATATGTTGTATTGTATCTGAGTTGATTTACATCATATACTTGTAAAGACTAAATCAGAACCGATTCTGGATCAGAGGTATAAGATCAGAGGAGGGCTGAGACAGATTGTAAAGATTGTATCCTAATCTGTTTGATAATCAGATATGCCGCCTAGAAGAATACCACAACCAGCTGCAGGTCAAGTGCCAGAACAGGGTAGTACGTCGGGTACTCAGATGGACGTGACTGCGACACCGATGGAGACTTTGTTGAAGAAATTTCAATCATTCCATCCACCTACCTTGAAGGGCACAGAAAATGCAGTGGATTGTGAGAGCTGGTTAGACTATATAGAGATGTTGTTTGAATCTCTGGCTTATACAGACGAACGAAGAGAGAAACTAATCGGGCATCAGTTGCAAGAAGTTGCGAAAAGCTGGTGGTTGACCACAAAAAGAGCCTTAGAACATCGAGGTATCGATATTACTTGGAAAGTATTTAAAGATGAATTTTATCAACGTTTCTTTCCAGTGTCGTATCGAAAAGACAAAGGGGCCGAATTTGCCAACTTGAGACAAGGGTAGTGGAACATAGAAGAGTATGTTGCCAAGTTTTCTTCCTTGCTCCGATTTGCGCCACACGTGGCAGGAAATGACGAAGCGGTCACGGACCAGTTCATCAATGGTTTGAACCCGGATATTTTTACTTTGGTGAACACGGGATGACCCAATACCTTTTCTAATGCACTGAACCGAGCAAAGGAAGCAGAGGCTGGCTTGATCAGGCAGCGAGGAGCTTCTTATAGTGCTCAGAGCCAGAGACCGCCACAGCTTGCCGCCCAATTTCCACCACCTCCTCCTCGATTTGATAGTGGAAGCAGTAGTAGTGGCAAGAAGGATTTTTTGAAAGTTAAGGGTAAGCAGTTCAAGAGATCAAGGAGCAGTTCGTCGAGCTCCAGTGGGTCAAGACATAGAGGTCCTGGCCAGAGTACAGATGTGACAGGTGTGTATTGCACTACTTGTGGAGGCCGACATGCCACAGAGCAGTGTCAGGGAGTGATGGGCAGATGTAACATATGTAAGCAACAGGGACATTTCGCCAGAGTCTGTCCCCAGAGAGGTGCACAGAGATTTCAGAGTGCAGGGTCATCAGCATCAGTGACTCAGCCTGAGAGGCAAGCTTCGTCTGTCCATTCCTTCCAGCCCACGCCTACACAATCCCAACCTAGATCCAGAGGTGGCCAGACAGTGAGCCAAGCTCCCAGACAACAGGCTCATGTGTTTGCATTAACGGAAGAGCAAGCCCAAGATGCACCGGACGATGTGATTGCAGGTAACTGTTTCTTTTGCGGTTATCCTGCATATGTGTTGATAGACACAGGTGCATCCCATACATTCATATCTGAGCGTTTTGTACTATTACATACATTGCCTGTCGAGTCATTGTCTACTGTAGTGTCTATTTCTTCTCCGTTGGGGAGTGGTCTGATATCTGTAACTTCAGTTAGACATTATATACTACAGTTTGAGGGACATGAGATTGATTTAGACTGTGTTGTACTTGGCTTATCTGATTTTGATTGTACTGTCGGGATTGACACGTTGACCAAGTATAGAGCTACCGTAGATTGTTTTCACAAGATTGTCAGATTCAGACCTGAAATGACAGAAGAGTGGAAATTCTACGGAAAGGGTTCCAGATCTCGGATTCCCTTAGTGTTTGCTTTGACTATAAATAGATTGCTGCAAAAAGGAGCAGAGGGATTCCTTATTTATTCTGTAGATCTCCAGAAATCGAGCCCGGCCTTGGCAGAGTTGCCAGTCGTACGGGAGTTTGCAGATGTATTTCCTGATGAGATTCCAGGATTACCCCCAGTCCGAGAGGTAGATTTTAGCATTGAGCTCATTCCAGGTGCCGTTCCTATTTCGAGAGCTCCGTATAGGATGGCACCGATAGAATTGAAAGAATTGAAAGCACAGTTAGAAGATCTTCTAGCCAAGGGATATATAAGACCCAGTGTATCTCCTTGGGGCGCTCCATTACTTTTTGTACGAAAGAAAGACGGTTCAATGAAATTGTGTATCGACTACCGGCAACTGAACAAGGCGACGGTAAAGAACAAATATCCATTGCCTCGTATCGATGATTTATTTGATCAGTTGCAGGGATCCTCTGTTTATCCCAAGATCGATCTGAGATCTGGATATCACCAGCTGAGAGTTAGAGATGTTTATATATCGAAGACAGCATTCCGAACCAGGTATGGACATTATGAGTTTGTTGTCATGCCTTTTGGTTTAACGAATGCTCCAGCGGTGTTTATGGGGTTGATGAACCGTGTCTTTCAGAGGTATTTAGATGAGTTTGTGATTGTTTTTATCGATGATATTTTGGTGTATTCCAAGAGTATGACTCAGCATGCCGATCATTTGAGAAGTGTGTTGCAAACGTTGAGAAATGAAAGATTATTTGCTAAACTGTCAAAGTGTGAGTTTTGGCTGAGACAGGTTGTCTTCTTGGGTCATATCATATCTGGAGATGGTATTTCGGTAAATCCAAATAAAGTTGAAGCGGTGATCGGTTGGCCTAGACCGAATTCTGTGCCTGAGATACGAAGTTTCATGGGTCTGGCAGGATAATATCGACGATTCATCAAAGATTTCTCCAGCATTGCGAAGCCGATTACCCAGTTGACACAGAAGAATGCGCCATTTGTGTGGTCTGCGGATTGTGAGTCTAGCTTTCTAGAATTGAAGAAGAGACTGACCAGTGCACCTGTCTTGATGATTCCTTCAGGTACTGGCGATTTCGTTGTATATTGTGATGCATCCCACAGAGGGCTAGGATGTGTTATTATGCAGCGGGGTCATGTAATCGCATATGCCTCTAGATAGCTGAAGCCACATGAGACTCGATACCCAATTCATGATCTTGAATTGGCGGCTATCGTATTTGCATTGAAGATCTGGCGTCATTATCTCTATGGCGAGAAGTTTGAGATTTACTCTGACCATAAAAGCCTGAAGTATTTGTTTTCTCAATCAGAGTTGAACATGAGGCAGCGTAGATGGCTTGATGTACTGAAAGATTTTGATTGCGAGATCAAGTACTATCCTGGAAATTCAAATGCAGCAGCGGACGCCTTGAGTCGAAAGGTATGTTCCTTATCATTATCGACGATAGGTGTTTCAAATATGATTGAAGATTGTTGCTTGTCGGGTTTAACATTTGATACAGCTAGTAGACCTCTACGACTTGCTTCGATTCAAGTTGAACCAGCTTTGATTATGCGAATCAAAGAAGCGCAGAGAACTGATCAGAATATTCAGAAGTCGATTCAGATGGTCAGATCAGGACATTAGTCAGAATATTAGGTACATGATTATGTTTTGTACGTGAATAACCGTCTTGTAGTGCCCGATGTTTCAGATTTTAAACAGCAAATTATGTCAGAAGCGCACTGTAGTCGGTTCATCATTCACCCTGGTGGCAGAAAAATGTACAACGACTTGAAGACACAGTTTTGGTGGAAACAGATGAAATCAGATATTGCCGAATTTGTGTCTATGTGCTTAAATTGCCAACAGGTGAAGGCCGAAAGAAAGAAGCCTGGAGGTTTACTTCAGAGTTTGTCTATTCCTGAATGGAAATGGGATCACATTTCCATGGATTTTGTGACGAAATTACCTCGATCATCCCGGGGTTGTGACGCGATTTGGGTCATTATTGACAGATTAACCAAATCAGCGTGTTTTATTCCATACAGAATGACATATCGACACGATCATATGGCTGAGATATATGTCAGAGAGATAGTCAGATTGCATGGTGTGCCGAAGTCTATCGTATCAGATCGTGATCCACGATTCACTTCACACTTTTGGCACAGTTTGCCGCAGGCTTTAGGTACGACATTGCACCTGAGTACTGCTTATCATCCACAGACAGATGGACAGTCAGAGCGGACTATCCTGACTTTAGAGGACATGTTGAGAGCTGTAGTGCTAGACTTTGGCACTAGTTGGCAAGATTCACTACCGTTGTGTGAATTTTCGTACAACAACAGCTATCAAACGAGCATAGAGATGGCACCGTTTGAAGCATTATATGGCAAGAAGTGCAGATCTCCTCTATATTGGGATGATATATCTGAGGTACCAGAACTTGAGCCTGATATGATTCGTGAGATGACAGAGAAAGTAAAGATAATTCAGAAGTGGATGAAGACGGCACAGGATAGGCAAGCCAAGTATGCCAATATCAGATGTAGACCACTAGTATTTGAACAGCGAGACAGAGTATTCTTAAAGATTTCTCCTTTCAGAGGCGTTGTCAGATTTGGCAAACACGGGAAGTTGTCTCCTAGATACATCGGTCCATACGAGATTCTTGAGAAGATTGGCGATCGAGCCTATCGACTAGTTCTTCCTCCTTCTCTATCTGGAATACATGACGTATTTCATGTATCAATGCTGCGTAGATATATACCTGATGCTTCTCATGTCATTCAGCCTGACGAAGCCGAGCTTGATCAGACTTTGAGTTATCTTGAACAACCGATACAGATTCTTGATCGGAAAGAAAAGCAGCTCAAGACGAAGACTATTCCGCTAGTGAAAGTCCAGTGGAGTCGTCATGGCATCGAGGAAGCGACTTGGGAGACAGAAGCAGATATGAGACAGAAATATCCCAAGTTGTTTACAGGATGTGAGTATTTATTCAGCTTTTGATTGTATTGTTTTTTTATTCATGATATGATTGATGGCCTGCGATTTCGAGGACGAAATCATTTCTTAGAGGGGGAGAAATGTAAGGCTTAAGATTTATTAGTCTTCATTGATGTGATATTCGGAAGATATGAGTATGCATGACATGTAATGAGAGGCACTGAATGGGATTATGAAGGGTCGCATAAAGTCTAGACCGCACCCGCGCTACGAACAAGACCGCACCCGCGGTTGATGGACAGAGAGTTGGAGATTATTTACAGAAGTGACACCGCACCCGCGGTGCATGGCCAGTAGGGTAGGAAATTTTATGCGAAGCAAGACCGCACCCGCTGTCCACAAGACACCGCACCCGCGGTCGTCAAATGTTGTAAAATGAAAAGTGGTGCCGAAGCTTAAGCGCACCCGCGGTCTAGACGGAGCGCACCCGCGGTGCCCTGTGCGAGAAAGCCACCCTTGATTCTTATGTTGACACATGGAATATATATATATATATATATATATCCACTTGGGCTGAGTCATTCTTCTTCATTTCCCGAGGAGAGAACCGAGAGTTATTCCAAAAAGAGGTGAAAGGCTTCTTTCATTTTAGAATTGAGCTTGTGCAAGATTTAGCCATCCAAACTTTAATCTAAGTTGAGATTCTAGTTCCTCTTGACAAGGGCTTCAAAAGAGTATACTTTCTATATCTTTTCAGCATGTTTTGAAGTTGACATGTGGAGGAAATTCAGATATGTTTGTGATTATATGTTCTTGAGATCATAGACGTCGTAGAATCGTAAACGGATCGATTATCGGATGTCATATACAATTGTTATGAAATTCCAGCATATATGTGCATGAGATTATGCAGATTTTCAGAGTTTGAAATGGTTATGGTATTGACTATGAGTTGAGGATATATATGTTGAGATTTGAATTGATCGGTATCGAGAAACTATGCCGTTATACCGTCGAATTGTATCAAGATTTGATATTGAACCGTACTAATATTAGTTTGAGTTGTGATTTGATATTGTGCATCTCAACATTGTCATTTCAGATTTGGATTGACAGGTTCGATATCCCTACTTCGAGAATTCAAATTATTCCAACGACAAGAAAGGTATAATTCATGTGAATTCGGGAGATACGACTCCAATCATACTTGGTTGGAGTTTCCCTAAATCACATACTAGATTTGTTATTTATATTTGATTATGATTATGTCTTGTTTATAGATTTTTATTCAAGCATATAGATAGAAGAGTCATTGGCAGACTTGCTAAACTAGACGTTCGGTGGTATCGACGCTTCGGATCAGATTCAATCCGATTGTAGACATTCGATACAGACGGGGCCGAAGTCTAGGAATAAGACGTACAGTTACCCCGATTGGGAGGGTAGGTGACAGACAGTCACGTCTTATTCACACCGGGATCCCTAGAGTTAGAGTTGAGTCGAGTCAAGACATGATTTGATTTGAATTGCATGTTTATATAGATTGGTTTCATAGACTATGGAACCCATTGTTACTGCTTGCATTCATGATTTATGATTATGTATCAGCATGCATACATGTTTTATACTGGGATTTGTTCTCACCGGAGTTTCCGGCTGTTGTTATGTCTGTATGTGTGCATAACAATAGGTGGGGCAGGATCAGGGTCGCGACAGAGATGAGAGATGGACATAGCGTGGAGATCACGGGCGTAGCAGATGAACTAGTAGTTGTACTTTTGACATGTACTGTACTTAAATACTGGTTCGTAGAATATGGACAAAACAAGACATGTATATTATGTTTGTTGTAATGAAATAAATATAGAACTATCTTTTGCTTAAGTTATAAACATGTGATTTAATGTTAAAAGCAAAAATTTGACCCGTATATTTTAACAATGATCCGATTAATCCCGAAAAGAACTGAGTTAGAGCCCGGGTCCCCACATCTAGTGAGCCTAAAGACTCAGCATAATTGAACTGAAAATCATAGTGAAAATGTTTGCTCATTGGAGCCCTGTACTGAAATAGCATGTAATAATTTTCTGTTGAGATTATGGTCTACGCTAGTGGCCCCTGCACTGAACTGAACTGAACTATCCGGTAACTGGCGACCGGATAATACAATGCTCCCATGACCGGTAATTGGCGACCGGGTGAAGTAATGAACGTCTGATCAGACTAATGCCAAAGTATACTGGGTGGTACATAACTGAACTGACCGGTAACTGGCGACCAGATAATATAATGCTCCCATGATAGTGAAATGACCACAAGCAATATCGCATAAATCTCAAAAATGAATATTTTATCTTTTTATGCACGTAATATAATTAAATGGAATAATGAACTATCCTGTATTATTTTAACACATGGATTGGATCGTTCCCAGGCTCGCTGCAACCTAAATTTAACATGAAAAAAATAGGCAAATGATTTTCTTGACCAAACTTTGTAATTGAATCCAAAAATGAGACAATTACACCCAACGACCTCATATTTAATCATGACTTCGTGCAAACTCGAACCAACACCAAACCCTCATTTAGTCATGATTAAAATACACTTAAAATGATGAATTAATGCTCCAAAAATGATAAGGGCCGAAATTTTGTTGAATGGAGGCCAAAACATGAAACGCTCTTTCGAGAGTCAATTTGGCACATCGCACCATAATTTCTCGTACGCCCTCAAAAATGATCCGAATCACAAACGGCCAAAAACATGACCTTTCCAACTCAATGAGGCACTGTTCAGTCCAAGTCCATAGGCTAAAAGCCAACCTAGGACTTAAACAAGCCACTGAACCAAAGCAGCAAGTTGCTGTCACAAAAATACAGCAGCTGTGCTTTGGTTTCCTTGCGTCGTTTGGGAGGCTAATGGCCATTGGGGCTTGAACCCCGACCAGAACCTCTTACCAACATCCTAAGGAATTATTTGAACCATGGATAAGTGCCCTAAGTCAGCCACCATTCGCATCACACCATAACTCAACCGAAAGTCACACCCGAGAGCACCCTTGCATGCGTGTGGTGTATTGCGTCGTTTGCTGTCTCGTGTCATTCCAGTGGCCATTTGATTGACCATGGCACGATCTAGACATCCAGAGGTATGGTATGAACCATGGCTAAGGGCCATAGGCCAACCAAGATCCACACCATTCCTCAAAACCGAATGTTATACTTGCTGAAAAATGAGGAAGCCGAAAGGGGGAAGGGGCTGTTCTTGTATTTTGATTTAAAAACCGATGCAACCATGGACCAAGCCTCAAAAGGGCGACTTGATCACGTCTTAGACATCACAAGGGGAGGTTCTAATAATGGCTATAGCCCTTAGGGCAGCCAGGACCAGATCCATCCACCTTTGACAGCAACAAAGAAAATCGAATGCAAAATGGGACACGCTTGGGAGTTTCTGTCATTTCTTGATTTCGGCTAGCATAGGACTCGAACCAATGGACAAATGTGTTCCTAACATGTCCTAGTACATGCTTAGGAGCAGCCTTGGGAGCCAGGAATCGAACCAAAACCTGAAACCATCAAAACAATGCAACCCGTGAAGCATGAAATGGAATAGCCAAAATTCTGCACTCATATTTCGAAAATAATATGGAAAGATTTCGGTTTCATTGAAAGATCATGATTATGCAGTGCTTAAAATTCATAATACAACTTGATTGAAGAGCGAGGAAGAACATATGCATGCCTGGTTTTGTTTTGAAAAGAAACGAACGAACGCAACGACGCGGCGCGGAGGAAATGGAGCATTTTGCTACCTTGCTTTCTTTCTCGGTTTTCTCTCCTATTTCTTGCTATGATGCTCACGAATTTTCTACTCTGAAATGCTCTGAATTTCGGTCATGGGGGAAGGGAAGTGATGGTTAGGAGAGTGAGGGGAAAAGGTTGCAATATAGGTGGGATGGCATGCTAAACTAGTCTAGGATAATGATTTAAAAATAAATAAAGGGTGGTAAACAAATGAAGGGGTTATCATGTTAAGAAATGGCAAGGAATGGGTCAAAGGTTGAGTTGGCAAGGAATTGATTAATCCTTTAAGGGTGGCCGAAATTCAACAATTTAATGGAGGAAAAATATTGTTTGGTTAGTAAATTTTTAAACCTTAAGAGCCTTACCTATCCTTTAAATAATTTAGTGAATTAACACCTCAATTAAGGGACCTAAATGAACTTATTTCCTACTCACCTCAAGTTAATAAAATAAATCCTTAAACCTCCTTTTTAACTTAAATCAACTTACTAGCTAGCTAAAATAAACTCTGGGAATGATTTCTTAAATCTTAAATTTTATCTCAAAACTCAAACTCCAGTCCGGCCTCACTGAATTAACTGAAAAGATAAAAATTAAACTACTGCATAAAATAATTAACTTTAAAGAAAAGCATTTAAATACTCATGCAATAAAATCATTTTAATTTAAAATACTAGAATTATGCATGGGTTATACGTAGTCTAATTTACGGGTTCTATAAAAATAGTTCTTACGGGTGGCATCATTCAATTTCCTATAATCAATACACACTTTCACCCCGTAACAGTCCTAGGGGGAATAAGTTCATTATTTCCATTAGTAATCACAATAATCCCACATTTCTTAGGCACACACCGAACATGACTTACCCATGCACTGTCGGAGATAGGATAGATAATACCTACATCGAGAAGCTTGATAGTTTCAGCCTTCACTACTTCTTGCATCTTTTAATTGAGTCGTCTGTGAGGTAGCACGAGGGGTGAATACTTCTCTTCCATCAGGATCTCGTGCATGCAAATTGATGGACTTATTCCCTTGATGTCTGCCACCTTCCAGGTAAACGGCTTTTTGTTCTCTTTAAGAACTTGCAGCAGTTTTCCCTCCATATCATCTGTCAAAGCTGCCAAAATAATGACAGGTAGATTATTATTGTAACATCTACTAATTTGAAATGATGTTAATACTTTTTTTTTGTAAAGCTCATAATTTTTGAAAATAAATATTTAAGTATTGTGCTTGCATGCAACTCTACTGAAAAATATGTCATTTAAAAAATCGTAAACAATCGACAAATAAAATACTGTATATTAAAAAAAAATGTGCCAACTCGGCCCTTAACCATGCGTGAATGAAACTAAGACGAGTTAAATACTGAAAATCAACATCATAGCATAATAACGTATTAAATTGATCATGTCTACTAAAAACTCATATAATCGTAATGTGCAGAAAAGTGTGGTCCTCGGGTCGTGTGTGCACATCCAGACTTGCCTACTCAGAGTTCGGCACCTCTAGTCTTCTGATCTAGATGCTCAGCTGCATCATACACGCCTAGTGAGTCAAAAGACTCAACACACATGTATCTTTAAAAGAAAATACATATACATAGCATACAACAGTGAAAAATATTGTAATCAACATACATTTCATGAACATAAAAGAATAAACGTAAATGTGTCATATAATATCATAACGTGCCAAACATGTCTCAATATATCATCATATACGTACACATTTTCTTTTAATTGAATTCAGTTCATTAGTTGTGACTTTCGTATAAGCTCTATTCGATGGATCCATCTAATATAACTCCGGTACCCTGCAGTGAGGACATCAGCGACAGCATTACTCGTCCACTGAGCCTTGGCCCCAGCTCATAATTTCTCATATAATCATCTCAGTCACAACCAACTCTGATCCTTCAAAACGTGTCATCATGTTAATCACTTAATAAAAACATGCATATACGTCAATTTCCTTAAATCCAAGCTCACAACATAATTTTCATAATTACATAAAAATCATATATATGATGCATAAACATTTAAAAACACACTGCGAGGACTAAAAACTCAGCCCGGGTGCAAAATGATCATTCATCCCCTGGAAACCCAAAATGACTGTTTTACCCCTAGACCACTAAATTTTGACTTGATGTTTCCAAAATCCATAAAACACCCAAAAACATAATTATAAAAATTCCTAATGCGTAAAATCGAGCCCGTTTCAATACTTAAATGATTCGTTTCGAAACCTGGACCGGGGTCCCAGTTTTAACCCGAATAAACCCAAAGCTTAACCGAATTTTTCCAAACTTTTACCACACCTAAAACACACTCTAACAGCCCCTAAATCTCACATTCCAGCTCAGTATGACTCATGAAAGCAGGGCCACAAGCTGCTTGAAAAATTTGCATATCCCCACTCGAAAACCCTAGATGCAACAACCCTCTAAATTTCGTCCCTAGCTCAAGACGAAGCGGACCAGCCCCTAACCAAGCAATGGCCGACCTAGCAGCTGAAGAAAATGATGGGGAAGCTATTGAAAATGAAGAGAGATGGCTGCTGATAAGTAGATAGGTATAGGGTTACTCAGGGATATAAATAAATAAAAGGTTTAAGAATAAATGAGCCCTCAATTATAATTAAATGATTTAAAAATGGTTTTGAGCCCATTAATCCTTAAAACAAACCCATCAAGCTCAAAAAAATTTCCGAAAAATATTTCGTTTAGGTAAGTTTTTGAAAATATCGCTTGAGCCCTCAAAAAGTTCACCGATTCGATAAAATTTGCGTACCGATTAAAAATATGACCCGACGAGTAAAAATACTCACCAAGGGCAATTTTTCGAAAACACCTCATATTAATTAATTAAAATTAATCATGTAATAAAAATATTTTTTGCTGACAAATCCCCGGTCTTCGTTCTTCGATTGAGCGCGGAATACAACTTAAAACTCTAATGCATGAAACTTTAAAATGATCATGAAATAAATCCTACTCATGCAATAACCATGCATTAAATGCATAAAAATCATTAAACAAAAAATTTAAATAAAAACCCTAGATTGCATCCATTCAGGTTGCGTAATTAAAATTTCCTGGACCTTACAACTCTCCTCCCTTAAATTGAATTTCGTCCTTAAAATTAAAACATACCGAATAACTCCGGTTAGCGACTACTCATCCCGGTCTCTGTCTCCCAAGTTTCCTCCTCCTCGGAATAATTCTGCTACTTGACTTTGACCATATTGATCACCTTGTTCCGGATTTTCCGCTCCTGCCTGTCCGTATTTGAGTGGGTCTCTCCACGAATGACAAGTGTAGTGTCACCTAAAGTGGCTCGTAGTTTAGCACATGCGATGGACAAGACATGTACTTCCGGAGAATAGAGACGTTGAATACATTATGAACTCCCGCAAGATTCAGCGGTAATGCAACTCTATATGTGAGTGTTCCAACTCTCTCTAGGATCTCGAACGGTCCGATGAAACTAAGGCTAAGCTTGCCCTTCCTCCCGAATCTCATCACACCCTTCATCGGTTCGAATTTCACAAAAACATGACCCCTTACTGCGAACTTGAGATCTCCGTGTCTCTGATCTACATAACATTTCTGATGGCTCTGAGCGGTCCTCATCTTGTCTCTAATACTTCCCACTAACTCTGCGGTCTGCCTGACAATATCTGGACCCAATTCTGCCCTCTCTCCTATCTCATCCCAATACACTGATGACCTACAATTCCTCCCGTACAGTGCCTCGTATGGAGCCATACCGATTGATGCTTGATAATTGTTGTTCAATGTGAACTCCACGAGAGGTAACTTTGGTTCCAAGCTGCCCTAGAAGTCGATCATGCAACCTCGGAGTAGGTCCTCCAGAATTTGAATCATCCTCTTTGACTGTCTGTCTGTATGAATATGGAAGACAGTACTGAATAGCAGCTTAGTACCCAATGCCTGATGTAAACTCTTCTAGAATGCAGACGTGAACCTCATATCCTAGTCTGACACGATGAACACTAGAATCCCCTGCAGTCTGACTATCTCTTTGATGTACAGCTCTGTGTACTGAGTCATGGTGAAATTATTCGTCGGTAGAAAGTTAGCTTATTTGGTGAGCTGATCAACTATCACCCATATGGTATTATATACTCAAGTAGTCCTCGGAAGCCCTGTTAAAAAGTTTATGGTGATGTTCTCTCATTTCCATGCGGGAATAGGGAGGGGTTTTAGCTTCCCTGCAGGTCTTTGTTGCTCCACCTTGACCTGCTAACATGTCAAACACTCGGAGACGAATCGCATAATATCTCGCTTCATGCCTGACCACCAATAAATAGTCTGCAGATCCTTATACATCTTCGTACTCCTTGGATGGATGGAGTACTGCGTGTTGTGCGCCTCGCTCAAGATATCTGCTCTAAGAAAATCACTGTCAGGAACCCATAGACGGTCCCTATATCTTACTATATCGTCCATAACTGTATATAGACTCTGGCCCTTAGCCTAGTCCCTCTATCTCCACTTCTGCAGCTGCTCGTCAGAAGTCTACCCTACCCGAATTCTATCTCTCAATGTCGGCTGTACTGTCTAAGTATCAAGATTTGGGGCATCCCCGTGGGCATAAACTGCAAGCTCAAATCTCTAAATCTCTGCCTGTAGCGGTCTCTGTACCGACAAATGAGCGATCATTGAGTGCTTCCTGCTCAGAGCGTCTACAACCACATTAGCCTTTCCCGGATGGTAGCTAATGTCACAGTCTTAGTCATTCACTAGCTCTAGCCATCTCCTATGTCTCATGCTCAGCTCTTTTTGTGTGAAAAAGTACTTCAGGCTCTTGTGATCAGTGAAAATCCTACACTTCTCCCCATACAGATAGTGTCTCCAAATCTTCAGGGAAAATACCACTTGTTCTAGCTCAACGTCATGAGTCGGATAATTCTTCTCATGAAACTTCAGCTGTCTGGATGCGTAGGCTATAACTCTGTTATGCTGCATTAGAACCACGCCCAAACCAAGCTTCAAAGCATCTGTGTAAACCAATAACTCTACCTGCCCCGATGGCATAGCTAGAACTGGTGCAATGGTCAATGCTTTCTTCAATCTGTCAAATCTCTCCTGACACTCAGATCCCCAAATAAACTTGGCATTCTTCTTTGTCGAGGCAGTCAAAGGCACCGCAATGGAAGAGAAGTCCTGGATGAATTTCCTGTAGTATCCAGCCAATCCCAAGAAGCTATGAATCTCTGTCATGCTCTGACTGCCTCAACCTTATTGGGGTCGACCTCAATACCATCCCGAGATACAATGTGGCCCAAGAATGCCACTCTGTCAAGTCAGAACTCGCACTTATTGAACTTGTCATACAACCGTCTGTCCTGTAGAGCTGCAATATGGTTCTCAATTGCTGACTGTGCTTCTCTATGCTCTTCAAATTGATCAGAATATCATCAATGAAAACTATGACGAGCTGATCTAAATAAGGCTGAAACACGCGATTCATGAGATCCATGAAGATCGCTGGCACATTCGTCAAACCGAAGGGAATCACTATAAACTCGTAGTGCCCATAACGCGTCCAGAAGTCTGTCTTATGCACGTCAGACTCTCTCACCTTCAGTTGATGGTATCCGTATCGAAGATAAATCTTGGAGAACACTGATGGTCCCTGAAGCTGATCGAATAAATCCTCGATCCTCGGCAACAAATATTTGTTCTTGACTGTGAACCTGTTCAGCTCTCAGTAGTCAATGGAAGGCCTCATGTTGCCATCATTCTTTTTAACGAACAGTACCGTGCGCCCCAAGGAAAAATGCTAGGGCGAATGAATCATTTATCTTGAAAATCATGTATCAGATCTTTAAGTTCTTTCATCTATGCAGGTGCCAGACAGTAGGGTGCCTTTGAGATCGGCATTGTACCTGCCATGAGCTAAATAGAAAAGTCCACCTCTCTGTCTGGTGGAATGCTTGAAACGTCGTCAGAGAAAACACTGGAACTATCTGACCACATCGAAGTCTTCTAGCCTCTGATCGACTTTCTCTGACACTGATACAACGCTGGCCAAAAACTCCTGGCAGTCTCTCTACATAAGCTTCCTCGCACACATGCAGGAAATGACGTGCGGCATCCGCTGGTGTCTGGATGCCTAAAAAATAAACAGCTTGTCACTGAGCGGTTGGACAAATACCGACCTCTGTCGAAAGTCTATGATAGCTCCGTTCGAAGAAAGCCAGTCCATACCAAGAATAATGTCAAAATCCGGAAACGGTAGAACTATCAAATCTTCTTACACCGTATAGTTCTGTAACAGATGTTCCAATCCCTTCACTATCTGAGAAGTGAACATCTGATCCCCGGATGGAATCGATACTTTGAATCCTGAATCCATAGCCACGTGTATGATTCCTAGTCTCTTGAAGAAACATTCAGATATAAACGAATGTGTAGCTCCTGAATCTAGCAATGCAAGCGTGGCTACACCTGAAATATATATCCTTCATGCGACAAAGCATACCACCAAATCTAATCAAGTTGAAACTTAAGAAATTTCTTACCGATAAATATCCCAAAATTCTCAAAATTTTATTGAATTAACCCTAAAAAATCTCGAAATTAGCGATTTAACCCCTAACGTTTAAAAAATCCCACTTTGACCCTTACAAAATTTCTTGAATTTTGCAATATTGCCTCATGAAAATTTCAAAGTTAGCTCCTCGAACATGTAAAATTCTCGAAACTAAGTATTAAATTTTATTAATTCACAAAATTCGAAAATAGCTCCTTAAAAGTTCGAGTTTAGCATTTAGGTCCTCAAATGATCGGTTGTTACACTCGAGTTGTGGGGACCCAGACGCTAATCATTTTATTAATCGTCATTGGGACTAATTAATCAATTATAATAAACAGGGTCTAATTTTTTTTTTTTTCTAAAATACGGAACGTAATGGCATACATCTTAATATACACGTCAGTATTAAAAGTACAAATCTTGCACTATATAAAATCAGTCTCAACTAAGGTTTAACAACTATATAACAAGTGTTTAAACCCTAACTCTAGTCCAAGTCCGTAGTCTCCACTCTAACTCGATCTTTCTTCACCTCTGTGACCCTAAACCTGTCCACCTGTTGCCATGCACACATACAGACAAGACAACAGCCGGATAACTCCGGTGAGATATAAATATCCCAGTATAAACAATGTATCAATGCAATCATATAAAACATATATAAAAGCATAAACAATCATTAAAACATGTATCTAATCTGACTACATGAATCAATACGAATCTGTATTTAAGTCAATGACTTATTATCTTATCTCAACTTATTTCTAACCTAGGGATCCCGATCTAATTTAGACTTTGGTATGCTATATCGAATGTCTACAATAGACGTCGATCTACATCTAAGCTCATCGATACACCGTAAGTCTAGAGTCTTCGCGGTTCTGACAAAGACTCGGCGGTTCTGCCCTAGCTAGGGTGATCTGCCCTAGACTTAAACTCTGGCTCTGCTATAATTCAATAGACTAAACATATCAATCTGATAATCTGCAAATATCAATGCAATAAAATAAAGTATGTGATTTTGGAAAACTCAAGTCAAACCTAACTCGAGTTGTGCAATCCCGAATCAACATTTATTTATACCTTTCGTTCTGTCGCTCTGATACAATCGAAGTCTCGACTCAAAGTTATCACTGTTAAATCTGGCATTGACAATATAAATATACTGTATCAATATTCTAATCAAATCACGACATCTCTGTTTTATCAAATTCTGACGGTACAACAGTACAATCTTGCGATACTGATAATACTATATCAGTCTATACAAATTCCAATCATTTACAATCAACCACTGTACAAAACTAATATCAATTCTAGTCAATCTCATTCTGAAATTCATAACAATTCCATATTCAGTCCGTTTTTTAATCTGACTTCGATTCTATGATGTCAACTATGTCAAGAACACTATATATGAATCGTATTTGATTCTAGACATAGCATAATTTAGAATCTTAACAAAACGTCACAAAAAATACGTCCTGTTGTAGCTGTCGTTGCTAGGAACACGGTACCGTATTCGGATTCCAATTTGGACAGACGGACTGATCGCAAATCAAATTCTGAAATCAACGAGCCATTCCCCCCTCATTTTTGTTTCTTCTTTCTTCTGAGGAAAAGTTGCATGTATATATATATATATATATATATACATATACGCACATGCAAATGGACGAGTGGCTCAATCTTTGTAGTACACGTCTCGCGCATATGCGCGACCCCAATCGGCGCATATGCGCGAGACACTCGGTCTCCGCGCGTATCCTGCACATCGCCTCACGCATATGCGCGAGACTCTCTGGAGTTCCTCGCATAGGCTTCGCGCATATGCACGACATCTTCCGCGCAGATGCGCGAGATCTTCTGCCTGTTTGGCGCATGTGCGCGCATCCGGTCGCGCATGTGCGCCGATGCTACTGTCCTCGCACATCATTTTTCACACGCGATCTCATTTCGTGCCTCGGTTAGCCCTTTCATAATTATCTCGATTAAAAATCAATAATCGTAATTTAACACGATATAAAATCTCGGTCATTACATTTCTCCCCCCCTAAGATACGATTTCGTCATCGAAATCATAGGCATTCAATTATATCCATAGGGAGTATATACAGAAACTGTATAAAATTTACATTATCAAAATAACTCTGGGAACTCTTGTTTCATATCTGATTCAGTTTCCCAAGTGGTTTCTTCAATGCCATGACGAGTCCATTGAACTTTTACAAGTGGAATGGTCTTTGTTCTGAGCTGTTTTTCTTTACGATCAATAATCTGAATCGGTTTTTCAACATAGCTCAACGTCTCATCCATTTCGGTCTCGTCTGGATGAATAGCATGTGAAGCATCAGGAATGTATTTCCTTAATAACGATACATGAAAGACATCATGTATCCCGGATAATGAAGGCGGTAATGCGAGTCGATAGTCACGATCTCCTATCTTTTCGAGAATCTCATAAGGCCCAATATATCGTGGAGACAGTTTCCCTTTCTTTCCAAATCTGACAACTCCTCTGAAAGGTGAAATCTTTAAAAATACCCGGTCTCCTGCCTCAAATAACAACGGTCTACGTCGAACATTGGCATATTTGGCATGTCTGTCTTGTGCTGCCTTCATTTTCTTTTGAATTAGCTTCACTTTTTCTGTCATATCTCTGATCATATCAAGTCCAATCTCAGGCACTTCAGAGATATCATCCCAATAGAGAGGGGATCGACACTTCTTTTCGTACAACGCTTCGAATGGTGCCATCTCATTACTCGTCTGATAGCTGTTGTTGTACGAAAACTCACAAAGTGGCAATGCATCTTGCCAGTTAATGCTAAAATCAAGCACCACTGCTCTCAGCATATCCTCCAGTGTCTGGATAGTCCGCTCTGACTGTCCGTCGGTCTGTGGATGATATGCGGTACTCAGATGTAACTTCGTACCGAAAGCCTGCTGCAAGCTCTGCCAGAAGTACGAAGTAAATCGAGGATCACGGTCTGATACAATTGACTTCGGCACTCCGTGCAATCTGACCACTTCTCTGACATAGATCTCTGCCATCTGGTCAAATCTGTATGACATCTTTTACGGAATAAAACATGCGGATTTGGTCAATCTATCAATCACGACCCAATTCGCATCACAACCTCGGGAGGAACGCGGTAGCTGCGTCACAAAATCCATGGAAATGTGATCCCATTTCCATTCAGGAATGGACAAACTCTGTAATAAACCTCCTGGTTTCTTTCTTTCTGCTTTCACCTGCTGGCAATTCAGACATTTGGAAACAAATTCGGCAATGTCAGTCTTCATTTGTTTCCACCAGAACTGTCTTTTCAAATCATTATACATCTTTCTGCCACAACGATGAATACTGAATCGACTGTTGTGCGCTTCTGACAATATCTGTCGTCTCAAATCTGAAACATTTGGCACAACCAAACGATTATTTACATACAAGACGTTATCACGTACATGATATTCCGATCGATGTCCTGTTTTGATCATCGATACTGATTTCTGTACATTCTGATCAACTTTCTGAGCTGCCTTAATTCTTAAGATCAACTCGGGTTCCACTTGCACCGTATAAAGT
This sequence comes from Primulina tabacum, assembly GCF_025594145.1. Lineage (NCBI taxonomy): Eukaryota > Viridiplantae > Streptophyta > Magnoliopsida > Lamiales > Gesneriaceae > Primulina > Primulina tabacum. The sequence continues at coordinate 22,961,529 of NC_134553.1, read as the reverse complement.
TTCAATGGTCTATAATCGGTTTCAAATGCTAATCCAGACAAACACTAGTCTTCTATCAAATTTGAAACACCGATTGTCGACAAGGATAAAGAACATACCTTTCGGCTTAGTGCATCAGCTGCTGCATTAGACTTTCCTGGATAGTATTTGATTTCACAATCAAAATCCTTAAGCAAATCAAGCCATCTTCATTGTCTAATATTCAATTCAGACTGTGAAAACAGATATTTCAAACTCTTATGATCAGAATATATCTCAAACTTTTCTCCATAAAGATAGTGTCGCCATATCTTTAATGCAAAGACAATGGCTGCCAATTCAAATCATGGATTGGATAACGAGTCTCATGTGGTTTAAGCTGTCTTGAGGCATAAGCAATAACATGCCCTCGCTGCATCATAACACATCCCAACCCTCTGTGAGAGGTGTCGCAATAAACCACAAAATCACCAGTATCGGATGGGATAGTCAACACCGGAGCACTGGTCAATCTCTTTTTCAACTCCAGAAAACTGGTCTCGCATTCTTCAGACCAAAAAAATGGATCATTCTTCTGAGTCAGCTGAGTAATTGGTTTAGCTATACTCGATAAATCTTTAATAAAACGACGGTAATATCCCGCTAAACCCATGAAACTGCGAATTTCAGGCACTGACGTCGGTCTTGGCCAAGAAATCACGGCTTCCACTTTACTGGGATCCACTGATATCCCATCTCCGGATATAATATGACCCAGAAATACTACCTGTCTTAACCAAAACTCACATTTCGATAGTTTAGCATATAATTTCTCAGTCCTTAAAATTCGTAACACAGTTCTTAAATGCTCAGCATGCTCACTCATATTCTTTGAATAAATCAAAATATCATCGATGAAAATAATCACAAAATAATCGAGATATTTCTGGAATATACGGTTCATCAATCCCATAAATACAGCTGGAGCATTCGTCAAACCAAACGGCATGACAATAAATTCATAGTGTCCATACCTCATTCTGAATGCTGTCTTTGAGATATCAGAATCTCTGACTCTCAGCTGATGATATCCAGATCTCAAATCGATCTTGGAATATATAGAAGAACCCTGCAACTGGTCAAACAAATCATCAATACGAGGCAAAGGATATTTATTCTTTATCCGTTTCCTTGTTCAGTTGCCGATAGTCGATGCAGAGTCTCATCGAACCGTCTTTCTTCCTTACAAACAATACTGGAGCACCCCAAGGAGAAACACTAGGTCTGATGTACCCCTTGGCCTGTAAGTCTTCCAGCTGATCCTTTAACTCTTTCAATTCAATTGGTGCCATTCTGTATGGGGCTCTAGAAATCGAAACTGTACCTGGCATCAATTCAATGCTGAAGTCTATCTCTCTAACTGGAGGTAATCCCGGGATCTCATCTGGGAAGACGTCAGCAAACTCACGTACCACTGGCAGGTCTGCCAATGCTGGACTCGACTTCAGTAAATCTACCGAATATACAAGAAATCCCTCTGCTCCTTTCTGTAATAATCGAGTCATAGATAATACGGATATTAAAGGAATTCTCGATCTCGAACCCTTCCCGTAGAATTTCCACTCTTCAGCCATGTCTGGTCTGAATCTCACTATCTTGTGGAAACAATCAACTGTAGCTCTGTACTTAGTCAGCATATCAATACCGATTATACAGTCAAAATCAGACAACCCCAGTACAATACACTCTAACTCAATCTCATGCCCGTCATACTGTAGTACACAATGTTTTACAGAATTTACTGATATCAAACCTGTCCCCAAAGGAGAAGAGACAGACACTACAGTAACTAAAGACTCTACAGGCAATGCATGACTTAATGCAAATCGTTCAGAAATAAAAGTATGTGAAGCACCGGTATCAATCAATACATAAGCAGGGTAACCACATAAAGAACAGTTACCTGCCACAACGTCATCTGGTGCTTCCTGGGCCTGCTCTTCGGTCAAAGCGAATACTCTGGCCTTCTGTCTAGGAGGCTGGGTAACAGTCTGGCTACCTCCTGGCCTCTGCTGTGACTGAGCTGGCGCTGGCTGGAATGTATGAACGGCAGCTGATCGTCTCTCAGTCTGTGCGGCTGATCCCGACGACTCGGCTCCCTGAGATCTTTGGGACCCTCTCTGTGGACACACTTTAGCAAAGTGTCCCGGGTGTTTACAGATGTTGCAACTACCAGTCACTCCCTGGCATTGCTCAGTCGCATGTCTTCCTCCACAAGTCTTACAATAAACTCCAGTGTAACTCTGGCTCTGTCTGGAACCACCGGAGCTAGAAGAACTACTGCCAGATTTCTTAAATTGCTTTCCTCTGGCTTTCAAAAATTCTTTCTTCCCTCCACTGCTGCTGCCACCCTCGAATCTGGGAGGTGGTTGCTGTGGTCTCGGTGCTGGAGGCACAAATGAAGCCCCTTTCTGTCTCATCAGACCGGCTTCTGCTCCCTTAGCTCTGTTCAGGGCGTCAGTAAAGTTATTCGGTCGCCCTGTGTTCACCAATGAGAAAATATCTTGGTTCAAGCCATTGATGAACTGATCAGCAGTAGCTTCCTCACTGTCAGCCACATGTGGAGCAAATTTAAACAAGGTGGAGAACTTGGACACGTATTCTTCTATGTTCATCTGTCCCTGCCTTAGATTGGAAAACTCCGCCCCTTTGTTCTTCCGGTACGACACTGGAAAGAATCGTTGATAAAATTCAGTTCTAAATATATTCTAGGTAATAGTCGCAGCTCTATGCTCCATGGCTCTTTTTCTAGTAATCCACCAGTCCTTAGCAACATCGTGTAACTGGTGTCCAATCAATCTAACTCGCCGCTCATCTGTATATTCCAATGAATCAAACAGCATTTCAATATCGTCAAGCCAACTCTCGCACTCCACAGCGTTCTCTGTTCCTTTCAAAGTTGGCGGGTGAAATGACTGAAATCTTTTCAGTAACGTTTCCATTGGAGTCTGTGTTACATCCATTGGAGGATTTGATGTACTACCCTGTTCTGGGATTCGTCTGGGAGGCATATATGGTTATCAACAGAATTAGTAACTCAAATACAACAACCAACTTCAGTCCTCCTCTGATCATCTTACTGCTGATCTAGAATCGGTGCTGATCCATTCTCAATAAAACATATTACTATATCAAATCAGATAAGCAAGTAACATGTATTAAAGCAGTAAGACATGCTAGCGTTCAAAAGCAGGAAAGAAATCCTCAATCTACCCCGCTCACTAGCCTCTTCTATCTCAATCTAAAGAATCTATTGCTCTGACACCACCTGTTGTGGGGACCCGGACGCTAATCATTTTATTAATCGTCATTGGAACTAATTAATCAATTATAATAAACAGGGTCTAAATTTTTTTTTTCCCTAAAATGCGGAACGTAATGGCATACATCTTAATATATACGTCAGTATTAAAAGTACAAATCTTGCACTATATACAATCAGTCTCAACTAAGGTTTAACAACTATATAACAAGTGTTTAAATCTTAACTCTAGTCCAAGTCCGTACTCTCCACTCTAACTCGATCTTTCTTCACCTCTGTGACCCTGAACCTGTCCACCTGTTGCCATGCACACATACAGACAAGACAACAGCCGGATAACTCCGGTGAGATATAAATATCCCAGTATAAACAATGTATCAATGCAATCATATAAAACATATATAAAAGCATAAACAATCATTAAAACATGTATCTAATCTGACTACATGAATCAATACGAATCTGTATTTAAGTCAATGACTTATTATCTTATCTCAACTTATTTCTTACCTAGGGATCCCGATCTAATTTAGACTTTGGTATGCTGTATCGAATGTCTACAATAGACGTCGATCTACATCTAAGCTCATCGATACACCGTAAGTCTAGAGTCTTCGCGGTTCTGACAAAGACTCGGCGGTTCTGCCCTAGCTTGGCTGATCTGCCCTAGACTTAAACTCTGGCTCTGCTATAATTCAATAGACTAAACATATCAATCTGATAATCTGCAAATATCAATGCAATAAAATAAAGTATGTGATTTTGGGAAACTCAAGTCAAACCTAACTCGAGTTGTGCAATCCCGAATCAACATTTATTTATACCTTTCGTTCTGTCGCTTTGATACAATCGAAGTCTCGACTCAAAGTTATCACTGTTCAATCTGGCAATGACAATATCAATATACTGTATCAATATTCTAATCAAATCACGACATCTCTGTTTTATCAAATTCTGACGGTACAACAGTACAATCTTGCGATACTGATAATACTATATCAGTCTATACCAATTCCAATCATTTACAATCAACCACTGTTCAAAACTAATATCAATTCTAGTCAATCTCATTCTGAAATTCATAACAATTCCATATTCAGTATGTTTCTTAATCTGACTTCGATTCTATGATGTATACTATGTCAAGAACACTATATATGAATCGTATTTGATTCTAGACATAGCATAATTTCAAATCTTAACAAAACTTCACAAAACTTACGTCCTGTTGTAGCTGTCGTTGCTAGGAACACGGTACCGTATTCGGATTCCAATTTGGACAGACGGATTGATCGCAAATCAAATTCTGAAATCAACGAGCAATTCCCCCCTCATTTTCGTTTATTCTTTCTTCTGAGGAAAAGTTGCATGTATATATATATATATATACATATACGCACATGCAAATGGACGAGTGGCTCAATCTTTGTAGTACACGTCTCGCGCATATGCGCGACCCCAATCGGCGCATATGCGCGAGACACTCGGTCTCCGCGCGTATCCTGCACATCGCCACGCGCATATGCGCGAGACTCTCTGGAGTTCCTCGCATAGGCTTCGCGCATATGCGCGACATCTTCCGCGCATATGGGCGAGATCTTCTGCCTGTTTGGCGCATGTGCGCCGATGCTACTGTCCTCGCACATCATTTTTCACACGCGATCTAATTTCGTGCCTCGGTTAGCCCTTTCATAATTATCTCGATTAAAAATCAATAATCGTAATTTAACACGATATAAAATCTCGGGCATTACACGGGTCCTTAAATTTCTCCAATCATGCAATTAAATCCTCAAATCCAACTAAGTAGAGCATTAATCCTAATTCCTTCTATGTTAACAACCCATAAATTAAATCTTATAATAAACATATACCCCAAGTAATCATGCGATAAATTAAAATCATAAACATAAGGGTTACCAGTAATCAGCGTCGAATCTGGCTCTACTCGGCCTCGGCAATCTCGGCATGCATCACATATGCTTGGCCAGTACTGGTGCCCTTGTTCCTAGGTCAGTCTACTGCCTTATGGCCCTCTTGTCCGAAAATGAACCATGTAAAGGTTCCCCACATGCACTTGCCGAAATGGAACCTGTTACACTGTCTGCAAGGTTGTCCGTCCTCTAGCTTAGGTGTCCCTGGCGCTTGAGGAGGTCTCTGCTGCTGAGACCTCATAATCTATCCCTGGAGCTTCTGCTGCCCCTGCTGACTAGGTGGCCCTGTAAACTGTTTTTCTACGGCTGGGAACTGGACTGAGTCTATTGTCTCTTCCGCTACATCTCAAAACCAATGTCTCGCTGTCCACCTTTACCAACACGTTCTCTATTACTCATCACGGATATTTGAAAGATATGTCTGCTAGTTGCAAGGACATCCTTGTTGGCTTAGGCTCTCTTAATCCGAGTTTCCTGAAAACAGATAAAGGCATAAGATTTATACTCTCACAAAGATAACATAAAGCTTTATGAAAAACAACATCATCAATCATGCAAGGAATAGAAAATCTCCTTGGATCTTTTAGTTTCAGTGGGATCTTGTTTTGTACCAATGCAGAGAAATTTTCAGTTAAGCTTACATTCGTGTGATATTCTAACTTCTTCTTATTCCCTAAGATGTCTTTCATAAATTTAGCATAGCTAGGAATTTGCATCAAAGCACCAGCAAAGGGAATATTAATATGCAAGTTCTTAAATATTACTAGGAACTTACCGAATTGCGCATCCATTTCGCCCATTTTTATGCTGCAGGGAAAGGTGGAGGGATAAAAATTCGAGATTGTGTAGCGGGTGCGGGTGTAGAGTTAGAAGACATACATGTTGACGTGTCAGCTACTCCCTCTCTTGGCACCCTTTTTCCTTCCCCTCTTGTTCAAGTACCTTTCCATTCCTCAATGCTATGGCCTTCACTTGCTCTTTCGGATTAGTCTCAGTGTTGCTTGGCAAGGTGCCCAGATCTCTGCTAGCAGTCATCCATAAATATTTGAAGAAAAGTTTCAATCATATCATGGAATATAGCAGTCATGCATCGCTGAAAAGTAGTAGGGGCAATACAAAGACCAAATGGCATACGTCGGAAAGCAAAAGTGCCATAAGGACAAGTGAAAGTGGTTTTATCTTGGTCCTCAGGTGCAATAGAGATTTGGTTGTATCCTGAATACCTACCTAGAAAACAATAAAACTCATGTCCTGCAAGCCTCTCTAACATCTGATCAATAAAGGGGAGGGAAAAGAAGTCCTTACGGGTGGCATTATTTAACTTCCTATAATCAATAAACACTCTCCACCCCGTAGCAGTCTTAGTGGGAATAATTTTATTATTTTTATTAGTAATCACAGTAATCCCACGTTTCTTAGGCACACACTGAACAAGACTTACCCATGTGCTATAGGAGATAAGATAGATAATATCTGCATCGAGAAGCTTGATAGTTTCATCCTTCACTACCTCTTGCATTTTTGAATTGTGTCGTCTCTGAGGCAGCGCGAGGGGTGATTACTTATCTTCCATTAGGATCTCGTGCATGCAAATTGATAGACTTATTCCCTTGATGTCTGCCACTTTCCAGGCAACCGCCTTTTTGTGCTCTTTCAGAACATGCAGCAGTTTTCCCTGCATAGCATATTTTAAAGCAGCTGAAATATTGACATGTAGATTATTATTCTCAACTAGGTATATGTACTTTAGGTGCGGAAGCAGTGGCTTGTGCTCAAGTGTTAGTGGTTCCTCAATGCTTGACTTCGGCGTGGTCTAGTCTCTTCGCTCTCCCAAATCCTCCAATCTCATCCTCATTGGCTTCCTCCATGGATGGTTGGCATTAAATTATGCCACTATTTCCGCTTTTTCTTCATCCAAGTCATCCTCCTTTAATTCAATTGTGAGGGTGGCTTTCAGTGGGTCCTTCACAGCATGCAAAAAATTGTTCACAAGTGAATCCAAAGCATAGATTCTAAAAGAGTCATTAGTGCGCAGTGTGTGCTTAAGAATATTAAAGACTTCAAAAGTAATTTCTTCCTCCCCCACTCATAATCTCAACTTCCATTTCTTTCACATCAATCAAGGCCTTGCTAGTTGCAAGGCACGATCTCCCCATAATTAAAAGCATCTCCATATCCTCCTCAATGTCTAGCACCACAAAATCTACATGGAATATAAATTTGTCCACTGTTACCAACACGTCCTCTATTACTCCTCGCGGATATTTGACAGATATGTCAGCTAGTTGCAAGGACATCCTTGTTGGCTTAGGCTCTCCTAATCCGAGTTTCCTGAAAACTGATAAAGGCATAAGATTTATAGTCACACCAAGATAACATAAAGCTTTATGAAAAACATCACCAATCATGCAAGGAATAGAAAAACTCCCTAGATCTTCTAGTTTCAGTGGGATCTTGTTTTGTACCAATACAGAGCAATTTTCAGTTAAGCTTACATTCATGTGATCTTATAACTTCTTCTTATTTTCTAAGTTTTCATTCAGAAATTTAGCATAGCTAGGCATTTGCATCAAAGCATCAGCAAAGAGAATATTAATGTGCAATTTCTTAAATACTTCTAGGAACTTACCGAATTGCGCATCCTTTTTCGCACATTTTAATGCTGCAGGGAAAGGTGGAGGGATAACAATTCTAGATTGTGTAGTGGATGCGGGTGTAGAGTTAGAAAACTTACATGTGGACGTGTCAGCCGCTCCCTCTCTTGGCTCCCCTTTTTCCTTCCCCTCTTGTTCAAGTACCTTTCCGTTCCTCAATGTTATGGCCTTCACTTGCTCTTTTGGATTATTCTCAGTGTTGCTTCTCAAGGTACCCAGATCTCTGCTAGCAATCATCTTAGCTAACTGTAATATCTGATTTTCTGACCCTTTTATCGATGCATCTTGGTTCTGTAGCCTAGTTTCGATGGATGAGATAATTTAGACATCATTTGCTCCAAACTAGACTTCTCCTCTCTAGGCTCAATTCTGTACGTCGATTGCTTACCATACTGTTGTCCTCCCTATGGCTGATTGTGGCTGTTTTGATCACCCCATGAGAAGTTGGGATATTTTCTCCAACCAAGATTGTATGTGTCCGAATATGGATCATTCCTAGGACGGTTTTGAATCTCCATTTGATTTACTGGTGCCTTGTCTTGCACATATAAAAAAACACTGTCTTAACAATCCTTAACATAATGTTCTCCTCCGCATTTATCACAGAATATCTCTTGCAGGCGCATCGCTGTCCCGTTTACATTCAAGCTGTCTATTTTCCTTTTAAGTGCTTCAAATTGTGCAATGACAGCAGAAAATTTATTTTACCTTGTGAACTCCTGCACTCCTTCTCTGATTGTTCCTCTCATATTGAGGGTGATAACTGCTAGCAGCCATCTCCTCCAGTAATTCATATCGTTCTTCGGCCGTTTTCCTCAGCAGATTCCCACAGGCCACAAAATATATCACGGTACGGTTAGAAGAAATTAAACAATAGTAAATTTTTTTGACAACTAACCCAAGAGGCAACTCATGATGTGGGCATCTCCGCAGTAAGTTCTTGTAACTCTCCCAAGCCTCGTGGAGTGACTCCTGTTAGAGTAGGTGCCCGTCGAGCCAAGTGTTGGCCGAGGGTTCATGTTTAAACTCTCTGTAAAAACAGTCTTTATTTTAATAATATTTGAATTTATTGTCTTGGCTCTTCTTTATCTGTATACCCATGCTAGTTGCATAGATAAAGTCCTTGAATATGCAAATAGTAGAAAGAATATGAGATGCTCATATGATGAGTATCATGAAACTCATATTTGGAATACTGTATATTCTAAACAGTTTCTAGTAGATTCAGCCGTCGCTAAGAAGGATATAGGCCGCTCGAGTTAGAGACTAGTATCTGCGATGTGAGTACCATGTTTCATTGGTAGGGGACATTGTGATGTCCGAGCATGCAGATAGGTGCTCCTGGTAGAATTCACTGAACAACCCTCCATAAAGGACTTTCCAAGTGGTTCTCACTTATCGAGTGGAAAAGTCCTAGTTTATGGTTGTACACCATTAGTCTTTATGACCCGGGACAACATTGAGACTCTATGTGCTAGAATTACACTTTGACTTGTTTACCGACTCTCATGGGATCATCAGGTGGCAAGGTTGGGTGTCCTGTCGAAACATATAGGAGTCGATGCATTGTAGTCGGGGATTCACCGCTTACCTTCGGGTATGGATATCCTATGTGTTCTCATGTGTATGTAGGTTGAAATCTCTGATCAGAGTATGGTGGTAATTATGAAAGGGGTTTCATAGATTACACCATCGATGCTACTACAACATGACACATAGTATCGATTCATTGACAACTCTCGATAAACCAATGGTTGTCGAATCGGTCGGGATATATGAGTTTGAAGGGACCGTACTGTATGCTAACCATAATTGAATGGTTCTTGCAGGCACTATCATTTGATACCTAGGGAATCATGTAAGTGATGCTGCTAGGAGTTTAACATGATTCGTTGGGTACTATCAGACTTGAGTTCTGACGTTCTTATTATCAAGGAGTTGATAATTAAGAATGGAGCAATTGGGGTATGCTCATATAAGGACATGTTTAGTCCGAATCACATGGAGATGTGAACCCACGGCTAGTTGTATCAATGAACCATTGAGGGCCACACAAGTATTAGCTTTCTAGATCCTGTTGAGAAGTTAAAATAGTTCAAAGTGTTGAACAGCTTATAAATGAGTTTATAAGCGTAAGAAAAAAAAGAAGTATGACTACTATGAGAGAATATAACTTTTAATTTGAGGAAGTGTTCCTAAATTAAAAGTTTGCCAAACTTGTGATTTTCATAAACATTATTATGGACTAAAATTAAATTAATTCAAGTGTTGAATTAATTAAACACTAGTGGACCTAGTAGAGTCCAAATAATTAATTTAATTCAAGTGTTGGATTAATTAAACTACATTGCGTCTAGTAGAGCCCAATTAGAAATAATTATTAAATTAGTGGGCTTGAGTAAAATCAAGTAATGTTTAATTGGGCTCAAATATGTTTGAGACAATTAAATTAAAGTCCATGGAACTTGTAATTGTTACAAGCCCAAATAGATTTGCATGCATGAGAGGTGAAAAGTTGGGAGACAACTTTTGCAACATCCAAGGCATGGCATGCCTTTGGAATACACAACACCTTTTCCCACAACCTTTTTGCACTACCAAGAAACCTCTCCCCTTTTCTCCATGCATATGGCCGAAATCTTCCATGACAACTCTCTCCAATTTTTCTCTTCATTTTGGTAGAGGAAACAATACACTTCTCAAAGAAAAATGCTCTAATTTTTCTAGTGCAAAATTATAGTGGTTCAAGCTTGTTGATGGTGGGCTTAATATTTGAGCAAGGTGGGCTCAAAGGGAAGCTTGAAGATTGTCTTGCCATTCAAGAGCTAAGGTGTTTACACCTTAGTTGGAGCCATCATCAATCTTTTAAGATTGATAGATAAATCTTTAAAACACCCTATGTATGTCATAGTTTGTGTTTTTGTATATGCTACACCCTAGTACACAAGGTGGCCGAAAATTTCATGCAAGAAAATATGATTTCCGAATTTTTGTTGCTTCCGTTGCGCTTTCGGTCACCTAAAATCGATGCCTTTCAAGTGGTATCAGAGCTAAGGGTACTAGTTTTTGTAGCATATACATAATATTATATTGAGGTCGATTTCAAACCGCATTAGATGAAATTTTTGCAACAAAATCAAGGCATTTTGGGGGCAAGTTTCGTGCAGCATGTTGCTGCCCATTTCGGGCAGCTCAGGCTACCCGAGGTGCTGCCCATTTCGGGCAGCAAGGGCAGCCCGAGGGGCTGCCCAAACGGCCCCCTTCGGAAAAAAAAATTTTGGGCATGTTGGCCGGAATCCGGCGACGGAGCTCCGGCGACGGCGACGAAGACTAGGGTTTTCAAAAGGTGTTTTGAAATATCTAAGTGTCATGGGCCTTGAGTTGTTGGGCCATTGGATGGGTAACATATTTGTGAATTTTAAATGGGCCAAAATGTTTTTGGTGAAAAATGAGTTTTTGGGCCCTTAAGTTTAAAGTTACAAAAGTTGCAAATATTTTCTCATGAAATAAATAATTGAAGTTGGACTTTAATTATTTATAGTAAATGGTGATTTACAAGAAATTCGGTTATAAATATATTAATTAGAAAGTAGACAAAGGTGTTTGTATACTTTGTTAATTTAGTTTATAATCGTGGCGGTTAGTGATTGGATCAAGATATATAATATTGGATCAATTAATTATTGTGATAATTAATTGATGGTGTATGATATGTGATATTATGCATGAAGGGTGATCAAAAGCCCAAGCCCAATTTGCTAGGTGTAAGCTAGGATATTTTGTGTTGAATGATTGTAATAATTATCTAATTTAAAGTGGGCTTGGTTTATGGCCCGTTCCCACCCCATGAGATGTATCCCTATTTGCCATGGATATTTATTTGTAAATATTAGTATAGTGGATGATCAAGATTGGAAGATGGTGGCCATTATGATTATGAATATCGAAGGCATGTAAATATTGGAAGCAAATGTAATAGTTGCATTTGCATCCCTTGCATTTCCCTAGGATTGGACCTAGGCCCGTGCTTAGCTCACACGGACCATTAGTATTGGAGCGATTGATCATCCTTGTTTTGTTTACTGTTTATAATATATGCATGATATGTTATAAATAATGAGTATGTGCGTTATTATTATGATAATAACAAAGTTGCATGAATCCGGCAAACATACGATCAAACATGGCGAGCTTTTAAATAAAATTAATGATGAGACCTTTCAAAATTAAAAACCCTCATTTTGAATAAGATTCAAAATTAATATCAATCCCGAAAAGGAGAATTATAAATTTGTTTATAATTTTCATGTCTTCCATCGACAATGGGTGCATGATGAACGCTACCCGTACTCGGGGCTCGGCTCATATTATTGGGGGGGCCCTGGGTGCCGGAAAGCTGTGACATCCATTGACTTGGTGATGTGAATTACGTGGAACTCCCATGATTTCGGCTCATATTATTGGGGGAACTCATGGCGACCGTCCATTAAGGTTCAACATCGATGGGTAAGGCTTGACACGTGATGATGAACGACGTCATATTATTGGGTCCTAATCAAACGTGAGACAAAAGTTTACGTAGAGGGTTGCATTGTGATGCAATTGGAAACTACCTTTTAGGAATTGTGATTGGCTGATATTATTCGGGATCATGATTCGCTAATTGGACCTTGCGTACCTACTGAGGAAAGGAGTTTCCCGTTTTCACTAGAGGGTAGTGAAAGATGTCAAAACAGTGGGAGTAAACATTTATAAAGTTAAAGTCCATACTTTATATCTTACTAAATATTTTAAAATAGTCATTAACATTTATCTGTTTACTTTTCAGTACTATTTGACAATGTCTTCAATTCGCAATCCGCTTTCTGCCATACTCGAAAAACACATATTAATCGGACCTAATTATTTCACTTGGCTAAGAAATCTGAAAATCGTCTTGAACTCGGAAAAGATTGCATATACACTGATTGAGTCGCCCCCTGATAAGGCTCCGACTGACTGCACTCCTGAGGAATTGCAGACCTACAAGGATTGGTGTGACCATGACTTGAAGGCCAAATGTTATATGCAGGCTTCTATGAATGATGAGTTGCAGAGGCGTTTTGAGGGTGCAGATAGTGCTGCTGACATTTATTTGCGCCTCAAGGAGTTCTTTGGTGAGCAGACTCGGCCTCTTAGGCATGCCACGGTCAAGGAGCTGATCACTTTACGCAGCGAGATGGGGCTTCGGTCCATGAGCATGGCCTAAAGATGATTGGGCTCGTGGACAAGCTCGTTGGCATGGATTTGATGCTGCCTTCGGAGTTGACCACTGACGTGTTGCTTTTTTCACTGCCTAACTCGTTTGATCCTTTGGTGGTGAATTTCAATATGAACAAGATGGAGCCGACCCTTGAGGAGTTGGTGAACATGCTTGTGACTTTTGAGTCCACCATCAAGAAAGAGAAGTCGGTTCTTTATGTGGGTTCTTTATCTGGTACGAAGACCGATCCACGTGGGAAGAGAAAGAAACGTTCTTTCCAACGTCCCAAGAAGAACGTGCCCTTGAAGAGGCAGACTCCGGGTCCCGTTGTGGCAGCCACACCAGTGAAGGCTGACAAGACTGTTGACATCTGTCATCACTGCAAGAAGCCTGGACATTGGAGACGTAACTGAAGGGAATATCTTGCCCAGAAGAGTTCTGGAAACGGTATGTTCTAAATTGAAGTAAACATTTCAATTAACTCTACTTATTGGGTATTGGATACAGGCTGTGGCTCACATCTCTGTGATGATTTGCAGGTGATGGGAAGAAGTAGGAGGCTCAGGGAAGGTGAGACCTTCTTGAGGATGGGCAATGGAGCAAGGGTTGCTGCCAAGGCTGTAGGAGATGTTTACTTGCATTTGAACAATGATTTTAAGTTTGTTTTAAGAGATGTTTTGTTTATGCCAGACTTGGTGAAAAACATTATTTCCATTTCTATGCTTGATAAAGATGGATTTTCTTGTTTATTTAGCAAAGGTGTTTGCAACATTTACAAAAACGAATGTTTAATTGGTACCGGAGAACTTGAAAACGATCTCTACACCTTAAAATTAAAAGATATTTCACTTAACAATGTCCAAGCTATAACAACAACAAACAAGCACAAACAAGATACTCTAAATTCGGCACAATTATGGCATGCTCGATTAGGACATATTTCCCTAAGAAGGATGAACAAGCTAGTGGGAGTGGGCATGTTTGATATGTCTGATATTAATGCTCTCACGACTTGTGAATCCTGTCTAAAAGGAAAGATGACCAAAATTCCCTTTAAGGGCCATGTGGAGCGAGCCAAGGGGTTATTGGATTTGATCCATACCGATGTGTGCGGTCCGCTTAGCATCACCACTAAGCATGGACATGCTTACTTCATCACCTTTACCGATGACTTTTCGAGGTATGGGTATGTGTATTTGATGAAATACAAGTCTGAAGTCTTTGAAAGGTTCAAAGAATTCAGAAGTGAATTAGAAAAGCAATTGGGACGAAGCATCAAGACACTTCGATCGGATCGAGGTGGTGAGTACTTGAGTGCCGAGTTTCAAGAGTATCTTAGGGAGAATGAGATTCTCTCACAGTGGACTCCGCCAGCTACACCACAGTTGAATGGTGTTTCGGAACGTCGTAACCGGACTTTGATGGACATGGTTCGGTCTATGATGAGGTTCACGGAGTTGCCGCCATCCTTTTGGGGATATGCGCTTGAGACAGCAGCACTGTTGTTGAACAATGTCCATTCAAAAGCAGTTGACAAGACTCCATATGAGATATGGATGGGTAAGCCACCCAAATATTCTTATCTTATAATATGGGGGTGCCCTGCTTATGTGAAACAGGTAGTGGGAGATAAATTGGATAGTAGATCCATTTTATGTTACTTTGTGGGATATCCAAAGAATTCTGTTGGATATTACTTCTATCATCCCCAAGAAACAAAGGTGTTTGTTTCTAGGAATGCAACCTTTTTGGAAAAGGAACTTCTATTGGATAGAAAATGGGAGATGATAGAACTCGAAGAGGTTCGAGAGACACCCACCATTATAGAACCCACACCCGAAGAGCCAAGAGAGGAGATACAAGCTCCTAGAAGATCCGAGAGAGTCTCGAGACCACCTATGAGGTATGGTCTGCTTCTTGAAGAGGGCCATGATGAGCCTATCCATGGATGTGATCCAAGGACCTTCAAGGAAGCATTATGATGCCGATTCATCCAAGTGGCTTGAAGCAATGGAATCTGAGATGAATTCCATTCATTCGAACCAATTGTGGAATCTCGTGGATCCACCTGAGGGAATTGTTCTCATAGGGTGTAAATGGATTTACAAAAGGAAACTTGGGGCGGATGGGAAGGTATTGACCTTCAAGGCGCGATTGGTGGTAAAAGGATATACTCAAAGACAAGGAGTTGACTTTGAGGAAACCTTTTCTCCAGTTGCAATGTTCAAGTCTATAAGGATATTGTTAGCCATAGCTGCATGGTATGACTATGAGATATGGCAGATGGATGTCAAGACAGCCTTTCTTAATGGGGATATTAAGGAAGAGATTTACATGTCTCAACCCGAATGGTTTACATCTATCGGAAGTGAGCATATGGTATGCAAACTTCAAAGATCTATTTATGGTCTAAAGCAGGCATCTAGGAGTTGGAACCTTAGATTCGATAGTACAATCAAAGAGTTTGGTTTTACTAAGAATCCTGAGGAACCCTATGTGTATAAGAAGGTCAGTGGGAGTGCTGTGACATTCCTGGTACTGTATGTTGATGACATTCTACTCATTGGGAATGATGTATGAATGTTGCAATAAACTAAGATATGGTTAGCAAGTAAGTTCTCGATGCAGGACTTGGGTGAAGCATCTTTTGTATTGGGAATACAGATCTATAGAGATAGATCAAAAAGATTGATTGGTCTCACCTAGTCCACATACATTGATACCATCCTGAAGCGGTTCTCGATGGATGAGTCCAAGAGAGGACATCTACCAATGTGTCATGGCGTGTCCCTATCCAATTCTATGTCTCCCAAGACTGATGCAGAGAGCGGCGATGACACGCGTTCCATATGCATCTGCAATTGGTAGCATCATGTATGAGATGATATCTACACGTCCTGACGTGGCTTTCGCACTAAGTGTAGTGAGTAGATATCAATCGAACCCTGGTCTTCCACATTGGAAAGCTGTGAAAGACATCCTCAAATATTTGAGGAGGACCGATAAATTGTTCTTGGTCTATGGGGGTGGAGATCTGAAATTGGAAGGCTATACCGACTCTAGCTTCCAAAGTGGTATTGATGACTCAAAGTCAACCTCTGGATTCATATTCATGCTCAATGGTGCTGCTGTCTCTTGGAAGAGTTCCAAGCAAGACAGTACAGCGGATTCCACCACTGAGGCAGAATACATTGCTGCATCAGCTGCAGCAAAGGAGGCTGTTTAGATAAGGAATTTCGTCCAAGAGTTGGGCGTCATTCCTAATGGAGTTGCTCCTGTCCTACTGTTTTGTGACAACACGGGAGCCATTGCTCAAGCAAAGGAGCCGAGGTCTCATCAGAAGTCCAAAGACGTATTGAGAAAGTACCACATCCTCAGAGAGATCGTGGAAAGAGGAGATGTCATGATTGACAAAGTCGACTCCGCAGATAATGTTGCTGATCCCTAACTAAGCCTTTACCTATACCATTGTTCGAGAAGCATCGCGAATCGATTGGTTTGAAGCATATGGGTAGTTGGCTCTAGTACAAGTGGGAGATTGTTAGAGTAGGTGCCCGTCGAGCCAAGTGTTGGCCGAGGGTTCATGTTTAAACTCTATGTAAAAACAGTCTTTATTTTAATAATATTTGAATTTATTGTCTTGGAACTTCTTTATCTGTATACCCATGCTAGTTGCATAGATAAAGTCCTTGAATATACAAATAGTAGAAAGAATATGAGATGCTCATATGATGAGTATCATGAAACTCATATTTGGAATACTGTATATTCTAAACAGTTCTTAGTCGATTTAGCCGCCGCTAAGAAGGATATATGCCGCTCGAGTTAGAGACTAGTATCTGCGATGTGAGTACCATGTTTCATTGGTAGGGGACATTTTGATGTCCGATCATGCAGATAGGTGCTCCTGGTAGAATGCACTGAACAACCCTCCATGAAGGACTTTCCAAGTGGTTTTCACTTATCGAGCTGAAAAGTCCTGGTTTATGGTTGTACACCATTAGTCCTTATGACCCGGGACAACATTGAGACTCTATGTGCTATAATTACATTTTGACTTGTTTACCGACTCTCATGGGGTCATCAGGTGACAAGGTTGGGTGTTCTGTCGAAACATATAGTAGTCGATGCATTGTAGTCGGGGATTCACCGCTTACCTTCGGGTCTGGATATCCTATATGTTCTCATGTGTATGTTGGTTGAAATCTCTGATCAGAGTATGGTGGTAATTATGAAAGGGGTTTCATAGATTACACCATCGATGCAACTACAACATGACACATAGTATCAATTCATTGACAACTCTCGATAAACCAATGGTTGTCGAATCGGTCGGGATATATGAGTTGAAGGGACCGTACTGCACGCTAACCATAATTGAATGGTTCTTGCAGGCACTATCATTTGATACCTAGGAAATCATGTAAGTGATGCTGCTAGGCATTTAACATGATTCGTTGGGTACTATCAGACTTGAGTTCTGACGTTCTTATTATCAAGGAGTTGATAATTAAGAATGGAGCAATTGGGTTATGCTCATATAAGGACATGTTTAGTTCGAATCACATGGAGATGTGAACCCACGGCTAGTTGTATCAATGAACCATTGAGGGCCACACAAGTACTAGCTTTCTAGATCCCGTTGAGAAGTTAAAATAGTTCAAAGTGTTGAACGGCTTATAAATGAGTTTATAAGCGTAAGAAAAAAAAGAAGTATGACTACTATGAGAGAATATAACTTTTAATTTGAGCAAGTGTTCCTAAGTTATGATTGACCCTGCAGATAAATATTTCAATCAAGCTTTAGCTTTGTCGCACGAAGAAAAAAGAAATAAACGCAAACTAACATCATCAGAAACTTCATTAAATTTAAAAATATCGCATGTTTCTAAGAAGTCGACGATGTGTGTATTTGGGTCATCTAGCGCATTTTCCCCAACCTGGACCGCATTCTCAATCATTTGAATAATAGACGGTTTGATCTCAAACTGGTTCACCTTGATGGTTTGTCGCACTATTCTTGGACGTGCTCCATCAAGCAAAGGTTGTGCCTACTCCATCATGGGTGTGCGCTTTGGCTCGACTCTTATATCTTCATGTTGCTCTTCCTGACGTTCGTTCCTGTTCATCATGTCCCTAAGCCTCTATTGTTGTCTTCTTCTATGTATGGTTCTTTAAATCTCGAGACCAAAATCTCTAGTTCAGATTCTAGAAATCTTGGCATGCACTGAGAGGGATACATGCAAATAAATCTAAGTTGTCGAACAAAAAAAATTAATGCTAAAGTAAATAACTGAAAATAAAATTGTGGATTAATAGTCCCCGGTAACGGCGCCAAAATTTTGATCGAGCAAAACATGCACTGTAAAATCCATAGTAAATATTTAAAGTATTTACGTTCGAAATAATCGCAAGTGCACGATGTGAAGTAATAGTATAGTATACGAGAGTAGCAGTATCATTTCTTTATAGACTGTATTTCTGTAACGACCCATTACAGGTCCAGTGGACCGCCCATACGGCCCACTGCCCCGATCGACCCAAGGCTATCCCGATCTTGGGCTCCCTCAAAGAGGCCTTTTCCCTCACGGGCTTTCCATAGGCGTCGTACGGGTTACTCATAGGATCTCCCCCTCCCTACCAAGGGGTTTCTTTCGCCTCCCCAGGACTCGATCCCATGACCTATAAGATAAGTACATTGATATCAAGAGTCCTGGTACCAGTTGAGCTAGTAGCTCAACTACTAGCACATTGCACATTGTCACAGGATAGTGATGTGGCGAAAGTGCCAAAGTCTGTGACGGATAGGTCAAGACACCGGATGTTTGGTTATATCGAAGTGGATAGAATTGGAGTTTCTTCTATTACTGATATTCGATATGGAATACCAACATCTGGAAACCGGGATCCCTAGACTAGGAATGAGTCTAGTCTGAGACGTAGAGTCACGAGTCTGATTGATAGTTTTATATTGATTATGTTTTCAGATTTGATACCTATTACCGATATTTGTTACATGCTTTTACATTGTTTATTTGATTGCATGTTTCATTGATTTATACAGGGATTTTATTATCACCGGAGTTATCCGGCTGTTGTCGTGTTTGTATGTGTGCATGACAACAGGTGGGATAGGATCAGGGTCGAGGAGATGATGAGTGATCGTGATTAGAGTGGAGACTACGGACTTTGACGTTGCTGTAGATAGGATTCAACACTTGATATTTAGTTGTTGAACCTTAGTTTGAGTTTGATGCTTGTTGTACAAAACTTGTACCTTTATACTGATTTGTATATTAGATTGAATTCCATTACATTTCGCATTTTTAAAAAAAAAAAATTAGACCCTGTTTATTATAATGAATTGAATTGTCCCAATGATGATTAAGAATATGATTAGCGTCCGGGTCCCCACAACAGGTAGTATCAGAGCGATAGATCCTTTAGATTGAGATAGAAGCTAGTGAGCGGGGTAGATTGAGTTTTCTTCCTTGCTTTTACATGCTAGCAATCTATTATGTTCTCCTGCTTTATAATGCATGTTTATCTGTTTATCTGACTTGATTTGGAAACATATGTTATTGAGAATGAATCAGAACCAATTCTTGATCAGAGGTAAGATGATCAGAAGGGAACTGATATATACATATTGTTGTATTTGGTTGCTAACCCTTTTAATAATCAGATATGCCTACTCGAAGAGTACCGGAACAGGGTAGCACTTCGAATCCTCCAATGGATGTAACAGCAACACCGATGGAGACATTGTTAAAGAGATTTCAGTTATTCCATCCACCGACTCTGAAGGGTATTGAGACTTCAGTTGATTGCGAGAGTTGGTTAGACGACATTGAGATGCTGTTTGAGTCTTTGGATTATACAGATGAGCGGAGAGTGAAACTGATAGGGCACAAGTTGCATGATGTTGCAGAGAATTGGTGGATTACAACAAAGCGAGCCTTGGAGCATTGAGGTACGACTATTACCTGGAATGTCTTTAGAACTGAATTCTATCAGAGGTTCTTTCCAGTGTCGTATAGGAAGGACAAAGGAGCAGAATTTGCAAACTTGAGACAGGGTCAGCTGAACATCGAGGAATATGTGGCCAAGTTCTCTACACTGCTACGATTTGCTCCACGTATGGCCGAAAATGACGAAGCCGTTGCTGATCAGTTCATTAATGGCCTGAATCCGGAAATCTTTACCTTGGTGAATACCGGGAGACCGAATAATTTTACCGATGCTTTGAATAGAGCTAAGGAAGCCGAAGCCGGTCTGATGCGGCAGAGAGGAGCTTTGTTTGTACCTCCAGCACCGAGACCATAGCAACCACCTCCCCAGTTTGAGAGTGGTAGCAGCAGTGGGGGAAAGAAAGACTTCCTGAAAGCTAGAGGGAAGCTGTTTAAGAGATCTGGAAGCAGTTTATCCAGTTCTAGTGGCTCGAGATAGACCGATCAGGGCCAGAGTTATACAGGACCTTATTGCAGCACTTGTGGAGGGAAGCATTCAATAGAGAAGTGTCGAGGAGTGTTTGGCAGTTGCCGTATTTGTAGGCAACAGGGACATTTTGCCAGAGTTTGCCCACAGAGAGATTCTCAGAGAGCACAGGGTGCCGAATCATCTGGATCAGCAGCACAGACTGACAAACGATCAGCCGCTGTTCATTCATTCCAGCCAACACCATCTCAGTCACAGCAGAGGCCAGGAGGTAGCCAGACTGTGAGCCAACCTCCTAGGCAGTAGGCCAGAGTATTCGCTTTGACAGAGGAGCAGGCTCAGGAGGCACCTGACAATGTTGTTGCAAGTAACTGTTTTATTTCTGGTTATCCTGCATATGTATTGATAGATACTGGTGCATCGCATACATTCATATCTGAGCAATTTGCTTTGATGCATTCTTTGCCTATTAAGTCATTATCTGCTGTAGTGCCTGTCTCTTCTCCGTTGGGGACATGTTTGATATCAGTGAAATTTGTTAAATCTTGTATACTACAGTATGATGGGCATGGGATTGAGTTAGATTGTATTGTGCTTGGGTTGTCTGATTTTGACTGTATTATCGGTATCGATATGTTAACCAAGTATAGAGCTACTGTTAATTGTTTCCACAAGATTGTAAGATTCAGACCGGATATGGCTGATGAGTGGAAATTCTACGGTAAGGGTTCTCGATCTAGAATTCCTTTGATATCCGTATTGTCTATGACTCGATTGTTACAAAAAAGAGCGGAAGGATTCCTTGTCTATTCAGTTGATTTACTGAAATCGAGTCCATCATTGTCGGATTTGCCAGTGGTTTGTGAGTTCGCTGATGTCTTCCCAGATGAGATTCCTGGTTTGCCTCCGATTCGAGAGATAGACTTCAGTATTGAGTTGATGCCAGGTACAGTTCCGATTTCAAGGGCTCCGTACAGAATGGCACCGATTATGTTGAAAGAGTTGAAAGAACAGTTGGAGGATTTATTGGCCAAGGGGTATATCAGACCGAGTGTGTCTCCTTGGGGTGCTCCAGTACTGTTTGTGAGAAAGAAAGACGGTTCTATGAGACTCTGTATCGACTACCGGCAACTGAACAAAGCAATGGTAAAGAATAAATATCACTTGCCTCGCATTGATGATTTGTTTGATCAGTTGCAGGGTTCTTCAATATATTCCAAGATCGATCTGAGATCTGGATATCATCAACTGAGAGTCAGGGATTCTGATATCTCGAAGACAGCATTCAGAACCAGGTATGGACATTATGAGTTTATAGTCATGCCGTTCGGTTTGACTAATGCTCCAGCTGTGTTTATGGGTCTGATGAACCGCATATTCCAGAGGTATCTTGATGATTTTTTTATTATATTCATTGACGACATTTTGATTTATTCAAAGAATATGATTGACGATGCCGAGCATTTGAGAAATGTATTGAAAATTCTGAGGGCTGAGAAATTGTATGCTAAACTGTCAAAATGTGAATTTTGGTTGAGACAGATTGTATTTCTGGGCATATTATATCCGGAGACGGTATATAAGTTGATCCCAGTAAGGTTGAGGCAGTGATTTGTTGGCCGAAACCGACATCACTACCTGAGATTCGTAGTTTTATGGGTTTGGCAGGATATTATTGTGATGCATCTCACCGAGGATTGTGTTGTATTTTGATGCAGCGAGGGCATGTTATTGCTTATGCCTCGAGACAGCTGAAGCCACACGAGACTCGCTACCCAATTCATGATCTTGAATTGGCTGCCATCGTCCTTGCTTTGAAGATATGGCGACACTACCTTTACAGTGAAAAGTTTGAAATCTATTCTGATCATAAAAGCTTGAAATATCTCTTTTCACAGTCAGATTTGAATATGAGACAGCGAAGATGGCTTGATTTGCTTAAAGACTTCGATTGTGAAATCAAGTACTATCCAGGGAAATCTAATGCAGCAGCAGATGCACTGAGTCGAAAGGTATGTTCTTTATCCTTATCGACGATTGGTGTTTCGAATTTGATAGAATATTGTTGTTTGTCTGGATTAGCTTTGGAAACAGATTGTCAGCCTTTGAGATTTTGTGATATTCGAACTGAACCAGAATTGATATTGAGAATCAAAGAAGCACAGAAAGTTGATCAGAATGTGCAGAATTCGATTGCTATGATCAGAGTTGGACATCAATCGGAATATCAGGTTCATGCTAGTGTTTTGTATGTGAATAATCGTATTGTTGTGCCGAATGTTTCAGATTTGAGACAGCGGATACTAGCAGAAGCGCACAACAGTCGTTTTAGCATTCATCTTGGTGGCAGAAAAATGTATAATGATTTGAAGACACAGTATTGGTGGAAACAGATGAAATCTGATGTTACTAAATTTGTAGCCAAGTGTCTGAATTTCCAACAGGTGAAAGCCGAGAGGAAGAAACCAGCAGGTTTACTGCACAGTTTATGTATTCCTGAATGGAAATGGGATCACATTTCCATGGACTTTGTGACGCAGTTACCACGTTCCTCCAGAGGTTGTGATGCGATTTGGGCTGTGATTGACAGATTGACCTAATCCGCATGTTTTATTCCATACAAGATGACGTACAGATATGACCAGATGGCCGATATTTATATCAGAGAGGTAGTCAGATTGCAAGGAGTACCGAAGTCGATTGTTTCGTACCGTAATCCTCGGTTTACTTCGCACTTCTAGCAGAGTTTACAGCAGGCTCTAGGTACGAAGTTACATCTTAGTACCGCATATCATCCTCAAACCGACGGACAGTCAGAGCGGACGATTCAGACATTGGAGGATATGTTTAGAGCCATAGTGCTTGATTTTAGCACTAATTGGCAGGATGCATTGCCACTTTGTGAGTTTTCGTACAACAACAGCTATCAGACGAGTATTGAAATGGCACCATTTGAAGCGTTGTACGGAAAGAAGTGCAGATCCCCTCTGTATTGGGATGATATCTCTGAGGTTCCTAAGATTGGACCTGACATGATCAGAGATATGACTGAAAAAGTGAAGCTGATTCAGAAGAGAATGAAGGCAGCTCAAGAAAGACAAGCCAAATATGCAAACATCAGACGATGATCGTTGGTATTTGATGCAGGAGACCGAGTATTTTTGAAGATTTCACCTTTCAAGGGATTTGTCAGATTTGGCAAGAAAGAGAAGCTGTCTCCACGATATATTGGGCCGTATGAGATTCTCGAGAAGATAGGAGATCGTGCCTATCGACTCGTCGTACCGCCTTCTCTATCTGGGATACATAATGTTTTTCATGTATCATTATTGCGGAAATACCTGCCTGATGCTTCACATGTTATTCAGCCAGCCGAGGCCGAACTTGACGAGACATTGAGCTATTTTGAAAAACCGGTCCAGATTATCGATCGCAAGGAAAAGCAACTTAGAACGAAGACTATTCCGCTTGTAAAAGTTCAATGGACTCGTCATGGTACCGAAGAAGCTACTTGGGAGATTGAATCAGATATGAGACAGGAATTCCCAGCATTATTTAACTGATGTGAGTTTTCTATTCAGTATTCTCTTATATATATTTCTTTCTGATATGATTTGATTGCCCGTGATTTCGAGGACGAAATCGTATCTTAGGGGTGGAGAAATGTAATGCTCGAGATTTTTGATTCTGTTAATCTGAGATTAGTGAGTATGAACTGATGTTACTATAGCCGGGCCATTCCGAGACTAGACTGGACAAAGTATATGAAATGTACAAATTTTGGGCCGAAGGTTTGGCGCCCAGGCGGAAGTTTATGACCGCCCAAGCGCCATTGAATAATGAAAGAAAGTCGAACACCTTGCGCCCGGGTTGAAGTCTTTGACCACTCGAGCGCGATTGTATAAAATGCGAGGGCCGAACGTTTCGTGCCCGAGCGGCCCTCGCGGAAATTCATGACCGCCCGAGCTCGAGGCGTGCTGCACAAAGAGTCCGCCACCTAGCCTTCAACATGCAATATATATATATATATATATATATATATATATATATATATAAGTTGCTTCATCCTCAGCAGAACACGAGGGAGAAAAATGGAAGTCCAGGGAAAAGCCTTAATCCTTGATACTAGAAATTGATTTGCGAGAAATCCGCCCGTTAGAATTTTAATCCGACTTCTGTACTGTGATCCTATTGACACAGGCTTCAACTGGACGTAAGTTTTATTAAGTTTTGATATTTCTTGAAAATATGATATTGCTAGAATTGGATATGATTCATATATAGTGTTCTTGACATATTAGACATCGTAGAATCGAAGTCAGATTGAGAAACAAATTGATTATGGAATTGTTATGATTTTTCAGAGTATATCAATTGATATTGGACAGATTTGAATTATGAATTGGTTACAGATTGTATCGGATATCAGTTATGGATTGTAATTATTATCGGCTGATGTTGTATTGACCGGAATATCGAGATTGTTCCGTTATGCCGCTGATTTTGAATTAAATCTAGATTGATCAGATTGGTATTGATTTGTGCAGCATATTGATATGGTATTATTGATATTGTCATTACCAGATTGAGTGTTGAGAGACTTTGAATTCTAGACGGGAACATTATCAGAACTGCAATAAAAGAAAGGTATAAGTCAATGTGGTACCGGGAGAACGACTCGAGTAGGATATACTTGAGTTTCCCTAAATCACATACTTATTGTTATTATGTGTATTGATTTGAATTGGTATGCTTGCTATATTGATTTATAGAAAGCATGTATTTGATGAGTATTAGATGAGTGATCTTGTGACATAGGTGCCGGATAGTGATGGAATCGTCACTGTCACATTGCACATTTTCACAGGATAGTGATGTGGCGAAAGTGCCAAAGTCTGTGACGGATAGGTCAAGACACTGGATGTTTGGTTATATCGAAGTGGATAGAATTGAAGTTTCTTCTATTACTGATATTCGATATGGAATACCAACGTCTGGAAACCGGGATCCCTAGACTAGGAATGAGTCTAGTCTGAGACGTAGAGTCACGAGTCTGATTGACAGTTTTATATTGATTATGTTTTCAGATTTGATACCTATTATTGATATTTTTTACATGCTTTTACATTGTTTATATGATTGCATATTTCATTGATTTATACTGGGATTTTATTCTCACCGGAGTTATCCGGCTGTTGTCGTGTTTGTATGTGTGCATGACAACAGGTGGTACAGGATCAGGGTCGAGGAGATGATGAGTGATCGTGATTAGAGTGGAGACTACGGACTTTGACATTGCTGTAGGTAAGATTCAACACTTGACATTTAGTTGTTGAACCTTAGTTTGAGTTTGATGCTTGTTGTACAAGACTTGTACCTTTATACTGATATGTATATTAGATTGAATTCTATTACATTCCGCATTTAAAAAAAAATTTAGACCCTGTTTATTATAATGAATTGAATTGTCCCAATGATGATTAAGAATATGATTAGCGTCCGGGTCCTCACAGTTATTAAACCTTTAGCAACGACAATTGGATGATTGTTTACTACTACGATGATTAAATAAAAACTCAACGAAAATGATTCACAAATTAAAAGATGAAATAAATAAACTAAAATTATTGATTAAAGATTCAATGAGAAATGAATTTATTGGGAATCTCGGTTCACCTACCCCTCACTAATTTATTTAATTTGTTCGACAATAATCTACGCTTATGATGAGATTTTCTATCCAATTGAACATGACCTCTCAAGCTATGCCAAACAAATTCAACGCAGTGAAGTAATTAAATCTCTTTAATTATTTATCAAATATTATTTGCATGTCATTCTATGAAATCCCCTAGCTTTCGACCTAGTGGACTATGACTATCGACGTGTATCCGATTTCATATTTCTATGTAAATTGTAAATCCACAGATTATGCTACTCGTTCATATCACGGGCTATTCTCTCAAACTCACTCGCAATATGAAATCGTTATTTAAGTTAGCTACGCTTCAACAACGCAATGAAAATAATAGCACAATCAAGAATAAATCAAAAGTCGATAGAAGAATTAACTAAACTCAGTTTCAGGGTAGGATCCCCTTAAATCCCAACAAATAATGAAAATTAGCTACTAAATTCATGATCAAACTAAGAATAACAATATTTAAACAAGATAAATTAAATTAGAAATACTAGACGTGACGAAAATGCGAAGAACGTTACCCGTAAATATTGAAATCTTCCACTCCAAGCTTTTCTCCAAACCTTTCCTTTGTTCCCAACTTTTTGGCAGCTGAAAAGTCCTCTTATTTTCGTCCCTCTGGTTCCTTTTGCGACCACCCACCTACCAAGTTGAATACAAGCCAATAAGGAGAATTTCCATGTTTACTCGCGCTGGGGCAGTATAATTTCTTCAGCCTCTCGCGCTGGGGTGGTCAAGAAATACCGCCTTAGCGCGAGGTGTTCTGTCCAGACCTCCTATTTTTGCTGCTCTCGTCTGGGTCGGTCAAGAATTACTGCCCTAGAACGAGGTCTTCTGCCCAACTCCTTCCTTGGCTTCTACAAGCGCTGGGGTGGTCAAGAATTACTGCCCCAACGCCAAATGATCTGTCCTCAGCTTCACTTCTGGTTGAATTTTCCCCTTTTCCGTTTTGTTTCCTACACATTCGTACAACTCAGTGATCGGTGATCATATGCAATAACTTAAGAAAAAAATGAACAAAATGCAGACTTCATGCAATGAAAATGATACAAACTAAGACTCAAACAATGCACTAAAATAACTAAATATGACCTCTATCAACAAAATACTGCCAAAAGCCCTAAATTATGCAATTCTAGTAAACCATGCCATAAAATCCTAAAATCATGTTATAAACATGCATTAAATGCATTTGAAACATTAAATAAACCATTTTTCATAATACCCTAGATTTTCATTCAGTTAGGTTACGTCTCTTAAGTTACTAGACTTTACAATTCCACCCCCCTTAACTTTAATTTCGTTCTCGAAATTTAAAACTTACCGAAACGTTGTGGGTAGTGACTCCTCATCTCCGCCTCGGTCTCCCAAGTATCATCTTCCTCGGAGTGATTTAGCCACTTGACTTTGACCATTTGGATCACTTTGTTCCAGAGTCTCCTTTCATATCTGTCAGAAATTTGAGTAGGTCTTTCCTCGAAAGTCTGGTTGGGTGTCAACTGTAGAGGCTCAAAATTCATCACATGCGAAAGATTCAACATGTACTTCCGCACCATCGAGATGTGGAACACATTATGAACTCCAGCAAGATTTAGCGGCATTGCAACTCTGTAGGCTAGTGTCCCAACTCTCTCGAGAATCTCAAACGGCCATATGTATCTAGGACTGAGTTTTCCTTTCTTGCCAAATCCTATTACACCCCTCATGGGTGTAACTTTCACAAACACGTTGTCACCCACTGCAAACTTTAGATCTCTGCGTCGCTTATCTACATAACTCTTCTGTCGGCTCTGATTAATATTCTTCCTATCTCGGATCTTGACTACTAGTTCTGCAGTTTGGCTGACGATGTCTGGACCCAACTCTGCCCTTTCACCTACCTCATCCCAATATATCGATGATCTGCACTTTCTCCCATAAACTGCCTCGTAAGGAGCCATACCAATAGATTCTTGATAGATGTTGTTGTATGTGAACCCCACAAGAGGTAACTTCGGCTCCCAGCTGCCATGGAGGTCAATCACGCTAGCCCTCGGTAGATCCTCCAAGATCTGAATTACTTTCTCAGACTGGTCGTCGGTCTGAGGATGTAAAGTTTTACTCAATAGCAACTTGGTACCCAATACCCGATGCACTCTTCCTGAACACAGATGTGAACCTCGAGTGTCTGTCGGAAAAAATAGACACCGGAATTCCATGCAATATGGCTCTCTCTGATATATAGCTCTGCGTATTGAGTCATAATGAAAGACTTTTTAATTGGTAGAAAATGCGCTGATTTAGTGAGCAGATCGAATTTCACCCGAATGACATTATATCCTCCAACTGTCCTGAGTAACCCTGTCACAAAATCCATAGTGATGTCGTGGGGACTCGTACGCTAATTCATGTCTTAATCATTATTAATGTCAAATATAACAATTAAGAAAATTTGGACTAAATTTTTTTTTCTTTTTAAAATATAAATGCGGAAACGTAATAGTAATTTATTTGATATACATGTCAATATCAAAGTACAAGTCATGTACTACATGTCTCTATCTCAACTAGGTTCAACGACTATACATCCAGTGCGGAATCCTATTCTGCTTCTGGGCCCGGATCTCCACGCTAACTATAATATCTCATCCTCTTCCTGATCCTTATCTTATCCCCCATGTTGTCATGCACACATACAAACAAGACAACAGCCGGATAACTCCGGTGAGAATTACATTCCTAGTATAAATCATGTACACATGCATTTTATATAAACATAAATAACAGCATGAAACAGATATTCATAACATGTATCAAAATCAGAAACATGAATCAATACAAACTCTGAATCACACTCCGTGACTCTTCGACTCACATGAATCAATGCAACTCTGAATCACACTCTATGACTCTTAGACTCTGACTCGACTCATCCTAATCTAGGGATCCCGATCGGAATAAGAACATACACCCACCTACACTCCCGATCGGGGTGGTGGTACGTTCTTATTCACGGACTTTGGCTCTTTCCATATCGAATATCAGTAATAGAAGAAACTCCAATTCAATCCACTTCGATATAACCAAACATCCGGCCTCTTGGCGAATCAGCCACAGACTAGGCACATCCGCCCAGGCATATCGGCCAACCATCTAAGCACATCAGCCTTGGCATATCCTGCCAAACCTCTCTGACAATGTGCAATGACCTAGTGACGATTCCATCACTATCCGGTACCTTTGTCACGAGATCAATCATCTACGACTAGGCGCATCAGCCTATGACTCAATACATAAATCAATAAACCAAAGATATCAATCACATCAATTGCAAATATCAATGCAATAAGATGAAGTATGTGATTTTGGGAAACTCAAGTCGAATTTAACTCGAGTTGTGCAATCCCGCATCAACATCAATTTTTACATTCCGTTTCGTTCTGTCGATCTGGCTCTGTCGAAGTCTCGAAGTCAAAGCTATCAATGTCACTCAATCTGAAATGACGTATCGAGAAATACAATATCAATTCAAAATTTGTTCTGATCAATATCAAGTCAAGACATACTCTGATCAATGTCAATGATACAACGATACAATCTCAATCAATAGTGAATATGATCAATACCAATCTACTAATGTTTCGACGACATAATAATACAATCTCAATAATAACATATCGTAATATCAAATCTGCGCAACCTCAATCATATCACTTCCGAAAATCATAACAATTATATAAACAGTCCGTTCTTCGATCTGACTGCAATTATATACTGATCAGTATACCCAGAACACAATATATCAGTCAAATCCTAATTCCCCCAATATCATAATTTCAAACGATATCAGAATTCATAAAATTTACATCCAGTTGAAGCTCTCGCCGCTAGGAACTCAGTACTGTACTCAGATTCAAAATCAGACGGATGGATTTTGCACAATCCAAATCTAAAATCAAGAACTTGAAGTTGACCTCGGTTTCTCGTTTTTCCCTTCTCTTTTCCATATCAAATGAAAGCTTGTATATATATATACACGTTTCATGAGAAGGCTAGGTGGCTCATTCTTTCAAGTAACACGTCTCGCGCATATGCGCGAGACAATATGTCTCGGCGCGTCGTTCACACGGCAGCTCGCGCATATGCGCGCCCTCATTCGGCGCATATGCGCGAGGTCCTTTACCATTCTTCACAACTCTCGGGTACCCTCCCGCACATGCGCGAATCCATGTCGCGCATATGCGCGTGGTTCTCTGCCCATTCCGCGCATATGCGCCCGGCATGAACGCGCATATGCGCGAGGCTCAATCCTCACACATAATTCAAATCTTCTTCTCGCCTATCCCGGTCTAATTCGTTCCGTCTAAAATCACCTCAATCATCACCCAATCATTTCAGATTACGGTGATCAAATTCTCGGGCCTTACAGATGTTCTCCCATTTCAACTTGGGAATAAGGAGCGGTCTAAGCTTTCCTGCATGTCTATGATACTTTGCCTTAACCTCCTGACATGTCAAGCACTCTGACACAAGAAGCAAAATATGTCGCTTCATGCCCGGCCACCTATATAATGATTGCAGATCCTCATACATCTTCGTACTCCCTGGGTGAATGGAGTACGGAGTACTATGGGCTTCCATCATAATGTATTATCTCATTGAATCACCACTAGAAATCCACAATCGGTCACGGTATCGGACTATGCAATCCTAAACATAATACAATCTCAGACCCTTGAACTCATCCCTCAGTCTCCACTTCTGCAACTGCTCATCAAAAGAATGCCATGCTCGAATCTTGTCGCTCAGTGTGGACTGATATGTCAGGGTAGAAAGATTAAGAACATCGCCCCTAGCGTACAATGGAATCTCGAATCATTGAATCTTTTCCCGCAAGGGTCTTTGAGCTGACAACTGAGCAATCATTGCATTCTTCCTGCTCAAAGCATCTGCGACCACATTAGCTTTTCTCGGGTGGTAGCTAATGTCAAAGTCATAGTCCTTCACCAACTCTAACCATCTCCACTGTCTCATATTATCTCTTTATGAGTGAAAACGTACTTCAAACTCTTGTGATCTTTGAAAATCCTACACTTCTCCCCATATAGTTAGTGTCTCCAAATCTTCAAAGAGAATACTACCGCTGCTAGCTCGAGGTCATGAGTGGAATAATTCGTCTCATGAAGCTTCAGCCTTCTGGATGCATAGGCTACCACTCTGTCATGCTGCATCAGAATTGTGCCTAAAATAAGCTTCGAAGCATCAGTGTATAGCACATACTGCCCTTGCCCTGATGGCATTTCTAGAACTGGCACTGAAGCCAATTCTTGATTCAGCTTTTCAAAGGTTTCCTGTCACTCTGATCCCCAAATGAATTTGGCATTTTTCTTTGTCAAGACGGTCATGGGTTCCGCAATAGAAGAAAAGCCCACAATAGACTTCTGGTAGTACCCAGCTAGACCCAAGAAACTATGGATCTCTGTCACACTCTTGGGCACTGGCCAATTTCTGACTGCCTCAACCTTGCTGGGATCAACCTCGACTCCATCCCTGGAAAAAATGAGGCGTAAGAACGCCACTCTGTCCAGCCAAAACTCACACTTGCTTAACTTGGCATATATCTGTCTTTCTTTTAATGTCTGCAGTGTTGTTCTCAAGTGCTGACTGTTATCCTCTCTGCTCTTCAAATATATCACTATATTATCTATAAAGACTATGATGACATGATTCAAATACGGCTAAAATACGTGATTCATGAGATCCATGAAGATTGCTGGCGCGTTAGTCAATCCAAAAGGCATCACCATAAACTCGTTGTGCATATAACGCGTCTTGAAAGTCGTCTTGTGAACATATGCCTCTCTCACCTTCGGATGGTTATATCCTAAACGAAGATCTATCTTCGAGAACACTGATGCCCCATACAACTGATCAAATAAGTCATCGATTCAAGGCAGGGGATATTTAATCTTGATGGTGACTCTGTTCAGCTCGTTATAATCGATGCAAAGTCGCATATTGTCGTCCTTCTTCTTCACAAAGAGTACCAGTGCGCCCCATGGATAGAAACTCGGGCGAATAAAACCCTTGTGTCACGTCCCGAAACCGAGGCGTCGCTGACATTCGGCATTGTTTAACAATTACTTGAAAACAATTAAGCCTCGCAGCAAATGGCCAAAAACCATTCTTTTTCGTATCACAAAATATTGTCTTTACAATGACAACGGATTAAAAATTGCCTCAGAAATGCGGAAGCGAAATATAAAAAGAAATTGTAAATTCTTGATTCTCGTTCTTTTCATTCGATCACCATCTTCAGAAAATCTTCTTATTCTTCCTCATTCATTTGCTCTTCATTCTTATCTGAAAGTGGTAAGGGGTGAGTGTTCTGGAAAACACTCAGCAAGTGGGGGCCAATCGATTTCCAAAGATACATATAGAACTTAATTTTTAAAGCTTCTCTTTAACTAACTTTCAAAACTTATTACTTTTGATTTATCATAAGAGCTGAATCAAACATGAGACAAAGATTATCAGACGATTCAGAGCAAATCAGAGAAAACACAACACTGTTACTCATCTCATTTTGCATGGTCAAATTGTCCCCAATATGTTAGTACTCTAAGGAGTGAGGCCAGAACACGGTTTTATACCCACTGATGGGGGCAAGAAAGAACACAATTTTATACTCACTGATGGGGGCCAGACAGAATTACAATTATTGTTCCATTTCAAATTCTAATTGTAATAGTGTATCAAAAAATCAGATTTATAATAGAACTTACCAGAATTTTGAGCGAATTCAGCGGAGGCAAAGGATGTCAAAATTAGAAAGAACATAAAGCTCATCGATCGAGATTTTAAATCATGTAAGCACTGATTCTCGTAAATAAGGACACGCATATAAGCATGTCATTTTATATTTATCCAAATTTTAAACTACAAGAAAAATACGTAACAAAAAAACCCACTTACCGAATGTCGAAGATGCGGTTCAAAACTTGCTTAATTTTGGACGTACAAAGATTGCCAGATTCGGACCAGATGGTGACCAAAATTTGGACAGGGCCTCCCCACAATGTTGACAATAATTTGCAGCACAAAAATGACGGCATGAGCTTTACTTCTTCTCCCTTTCCTAGCGGCGGCCGAGGGCTTTTTGTTGAGGTGAGGGCGGAATTTTCTTGAAGCTTTTTTGTATGATTTCCTTCACATTGCATGCCCTATTTAAAGGTGATTTTTTGCCCATTAAACTACCCTTGGCCGTCCCCTTGCTACCCAAGAAAGCATTCATTTTGGTCAAAGTTCTATCCAAGCATCAAGAGTCACCTTGGTTTTCTAAAGGGACAATTCTTGCACAATTAATTTGTCTATGTCTCATTGCTCTTCCCTTAGATCCATTTTGATTATTTTACGACAAGGAGAGATGAGATTATTTGAGCTAAAAGATTGAGTCCTTGAGTTGGGGGTTTTATCCTCTAGTGTCGTCTCTTCGATTGATGCGGTTCCATATGACGTAGATCTCTTTTTAGTTTATCTCTGAGCTTTTAAGCTAATTCCTCGAGCTGTGTTAGCTGAAAAATTAAATTTTATAATTTATTCTTATAATTAAGCTTAAAGTTTTGAGCAGAATTTCGAGTTTTATTTCTTACATGATTTGCTTCGAAAATTACGGGTTCTCACATTCCACCCTCATTATTGGAAGTTTCGTCCTCGAAACTTGGTTCAGCTTGATCTTTTAAAGAGGAGAGGATATTTAGTGTGCTTCCTTTGTTCTAGTTCACAAGTTGCTTCCCGTTCAGTATGATTTTACCACTGTACTTTGACATATGGGATTATTCGGTGTCTCAGCACTTGTTCTTTGTTGTCCACTATTTGAATAAGGACCTCTTCATATTTCATCTCTTCGTTGAAGTGTCCTTCGATCATTAGCAGTGCAACTTTAATGACGTGACTCGGATTTGGGACATATTTCCTTAGTTTTGAGATGTTGAAAACGTTGTGAATTCTGTACATGTCTGGTGGTAAGACTAATCGGTAGGCTAGGGTTCCAACTTTCTCCAGTATTTCGAAGGGTCTGACATATCTTTGATTTAGCTTTCAGGACTTGTTGAACCGAACCAGTCCTTTCACATGTGAGACTTTTACATAAGCTTTTTCACTGACCTCCAATTCCAACGGTCTTCGCTTTAGATCAGCCTAGCTCTTTTGTCGATCTTGAGCTATCTTGAGTCTCTCTCTTATTATGGCTACTTTTTCGATGGTTACTTGAAAAATCTCAGGTTATGTGATAGTATTTTCTCCGAATTCATCCCAATACAAAGGTGATCTACACTTTCGACCATACAGTGCCTCATACGGAGCCATTACGATACTGATGTGATAGATGTTATTATAGGCGAATTCTATCAAAGGTAATTGTTCAATCCAATTCCCATTAAAGTCCAGAGAACATGCCCACGACATGTACTCGAGGGTTCAAATTGTACTTTCAGTTTGGCCATCAGTCTGTGGATGATAGGCCATGCTGAGAATTACTTTGGTTCCCATAGCCTTTTGAAAACTTTTCCAAAATGGTGATATGAATCATGGATATATATCATATAATATACTTTTCGGAACACTGTGTAATCTCACTATGATATCCGTGTACAGGTTGGCTAATTTATCTAGGTTGTAATTATTTCGAACTTGTAAGAAATGAGCAGATTTGGTCAATCTGTCAATGATTACCCAAATTCCATCGTGACCTTTCTTTGATTTTTGTAGTCCTACTACGAAGTCCATGGAGATGTTTTCCCACTTCAACTTTTGTATTTCTAATGGTTGTAGGAGTCCTCGATGTTGATGTTCTGCCTTGACTTGTTGATAGTTTAAGCACTTGGAAACAAAGACAACTACATTTTTCTTCATTCCATTCCACCGGTATTTATTTTTCAGATATAATTACATCTTGATGCTTCCAGGATGGACTGAAAATTTCATGTGGATCAGTGGATCAGATAGGGAGACGACCATCAGCTGTTCACTTTTTTCAGCCAGCACCATCGACCCAGCCACAGCAGAGGCCAGGAGGAAGCCAGACTATTAGCCAACCTCCTAGACAGCAGGTCAGAGTATTTGCCTTGACAGAGGAGCAGGCGCAGGACGCCCCTGATTATGTTGTTGTAGGTAACTGTTTTATTTCTGGTTATCCTGCTTATGTATTGATTGATACTGGTGCATCACATACATTTATTTATGAGAGATTTGCATTGATGCATGCATTGCCTATTGAATCCCTAGCTGCTGCAGTATCTGTCTCTTCGCCTTTGAGGACATGTTTGATATCAGTGACATCTGTTAGATCTTGTATACTGCGGTATGATGAGCATGAGATTGAGTTAGATTGCATTGTACTTGGATTGTCTGATTTTGATTGTATTATCGGTATCGATATGTTGACCAAGTACAGAGCTACCGTTGATTGTTTCCATAAGATTGTTAGATTCAGACCTGAGATGGCTAAGGAGTGGAAATTTTATGGTAAGGGTTCTAAATCTAGGGTTCCTTTGATATCTGCTATGTGTATGACTCGATTATTGCAGAAAGGAGCAGATGGATTCCTTGTTTATTCAGTTGATTTACTGAAATCGAGCCCATCATTGGCTGATTTGCCAGTGGTATGCGAGTTTGCAGATGTTTTCCCAGATGAGATTCTGGGCTTGCCGCCAGTCAGAGAGATAGACTTCAGCATCGAATTGGTACCAGGTACCGTTCCGATTTCTAGAGCTCCGTACAGAATGGCACCAATTGAATTGAAAGAGTTGAAAGAGCAGTTAGAAGACTTACTGGCCAAGGGTTACATCAGACCGAGTGTTTCTCCTTGGGGTGCTCCAGTGTTGTTTGTAAAGAAGAAAGACGGTTCAATGAGACTTTGCATTGACTACCGGCAACTGAACAAGGCTACGGTAAAGAATAAATATTCCTTGCTTGGTATTGATGATTTGTTTGATCAGTTGCAGGGTTCTTCTGTATATTCCAAGATCGATCTGAGATCTGGATATCATCAGTTGAGAGTCAGGGATTCTGATATTTCGAAGACAGCATTCAGAACCAGGTATGGATATTATGAGTTTATTGTCATGCTGTTCGGTTTGACTAATGCTCCAGCTGTGTTTATGGGTCTGATGAACGGTATATTTCAGAGGTATCTTGATGATTTTGTTATTATATTCATTGATGATATCTTGATTTATTCGAAGAATATGATTGATCATGCCAAGCATTTGAGAATTGTATTGAAAATTATGAGGGCTGAGAAATTATATGTCAAACTGTCAAAATGCGAGTTTTGGTTGAGACAGGTTGTATTTCTGGGTAACATCATATCCGGAGATGGTATATCAGTTGATCCCAGCAAGGTTGAAGCCGTGATTTCTTGGCCAAGACCGTTATCAGTACCCAAGATTCGTAGTTTTATGGGTTTGTCAGGATATTACCGTCGAAAACTGTGAGTCCAGTTTTCTTGAATTGAAGAAAAGACTGACCAGTGCACCGATATTGACTATTCCATCAGGTACTGGTGATTTTGTGGTTTATTGTTATGCATCTCACCAAGGATTGGGTTGTATTCTAATCAGCGAGGGCATGTTATTGCATATGCTTCGATACAGTTGAAGCCACATGAGACTCGCTATCCAATTCATGATCTTGAATTGGCAGCCATTGTATTTGCTTTAAAGAGATGGCGACATTACATTTATGGTGAGAAGTTCGAAATCTATTCTGATCATAAAAGCTTGAAATATCTCTTTTCACAGTCAGAGTTGATTATGAGACATCGAAGATGGCTTGATTTGCTTAAAGACATCGATTGTGAAATCAAGTACTATCCGGAGATATCCAATGCAGCATCTGATGCACTGAGTCGAAAGGTATGTTCTTTATCCTTATTGACGATTGGTGTTTCGAATTTGATAGAAGATTGATGTTTGTCTGGATTGGTATTTGAGACAGATTATAGACCGATGAAATTATATGCTGTTCAAGCTGAACCAGAGCTGATTTTGAAAGGTAAAGCGGCTCAGAAAAGTGATCAGAATGTTCAGAATTCGATATTGATGGTCAGATCAGGTCATCGATCAGAGTATCGGGTACGTGATGATGTACTGTATATGAACAATCGTATTGTTGTGCCGAATGTTTCAGAATTGAGACAGCGGATACTTGCAGAAGCGCACAGCAGTCGTTTTAACATTCATCCTAGTGGAAGAAAGATGTACAATGATTTGAAAGGACAGTTTTGGTGGAAACAGATGAAGAATGATGTTCCAGAATTTGTTTTCAAGTGTCTGAATTGCCAACAGGTGAAAGCGGAAAGAAAAAAATCAGGAGGTCTACTGCACAGTTTATCGATTCCTGAATGGAAATGGGATCACATTTCCATGGACTTCGTGACGCAGTTGCCACGTTCCTTCAGAGGTTGTGATGCGATTTGGGTCGTGATTGACAGATTGACCAAATCAGCATGCTTCATTTCATATCAGATGACGTACAGATATAACCAAATGGAAGAAATCTATGTCAGAGAAGTGGTCAGATTGCACGGAGTGCCGAAGTCGATTGTATCAGACCGTGATCCTCGGTTTACTTCGCACTTCTGGCAGAGTTTGCAGCAGGCTCTAGGTACGAAGTTACATCTGAGTACCGCATATCATCCACAGACCGACGGATAGTCAGAGCGGACTATCCAGACACTGGAAGATATGCTGAGAGCTGTAGTGCTTGATTTTAGCACTAGTTGGCAAGATGCATTGCCACTTTGTGAGTTTAGTTACAATAACAGCTATCAGACGAGTATTGAGATGGCTCTGTTTGAAGCATTGTACTGTAAGAAGTGCAAATCCCCTCTGTATTGGGATGATATCTCTGAGGTACCTGAGTTTGAACCTGATATGATTAAAGATATGACAGAAAAAGTGAAGCTGATTCAGAAGAGAATGAAGACAGCTCAAGACAGACAAGCCAAATATGCCAATGTTCGACGTAGACCATTGGTATTTTAGGCAAGAGACCGAGTATTTTAAAAGATTTCACCTTTCAGAGGAGTTGTCAGATTTGGCAAGAAAGGGAAGCTGTCTCCACGATATATTGGGCCGTACGAGATTCTCGAAAAGATGGGAGATCGTGCCTATCGACTCGCATTACCGCCTTCTCTAGCTGGAATACATGATGTCTTTCATGTATCTATGTTGCGTAAGTATCTCCCTGATGATTCTCACATTATTCAGCCAGACGAGGCCGAACTTGATGAAAGTCTGAGTTATGTTGATAAACCTATTCAGATTCTTGATCGTAAAGAAAAGCAGCTTAGAACGAATACTATTCCGCTTGTGAAAGTCCAGTGGAGTCGTCATGGCATTGAGGAAGCTACCTGGGAGAATGAATCAGATATGAGACAGGAATTCCCAGAGTTATTTCACTGATGTGATTCTTTTATTTTAGCTTCTGTTATATCTTCTTATCTTATGTGATTTGATTGTATGCGATTTCGAGGACGAAATCATGTCTCAGAGGGGGAGAATTGTAAGGCTCGAGATGTTATCATTTTAATCCGAGATTATTTAATTTATGAATTTTGGAATGATGAATTAGATTCCACGGTTTTTGTAATTAATTAGGATTGAAATTGAATAAAAAAGAGTTATGAGGACCAAATTGCAAATAGTGAGATTTCAGGGGCTAAAGTGCAATTAATGGGATTGAGTGGGACACTTGTCTTCACCACTAATTTGATATATAAATAAGTTTAATTTCTTTGGGACTTTCAGAAGGAAAACCGAGAGTTGCCATTACAATTTCCCTCAAGCTTCACTTTACACTAGATTGTGATTTTATGCAATCCGGTTATCAGGATTTGAATCCGAACACAGTTCTGTGATCCTCTCTTCAAGAGATACTCAAGGATGTAAGTTTCATCGAATTCTGACGTGTTTCAAAATTCATGTATTGGAGGAATTATTATTTGATCATTATATGGTGTTCTGGATATGTTAGACATCGTATAATCGAAGTCAGATCGAAGAACAGATTGATTATGGAATTGTTATGATTTTCTGATTATATTAATTTGAAATTGAACAGATTTGGATTATTGACTGATTTTGGATTGTATCGGATATTGGTTATGATTTGTAATTGATATCTGTTGATATTGTATTGACGGGGATATCGGGATTGTGCCGTTGTACTGTTAATTTTGAATTAGATTCAGATTGTTCGGATTTAGTATTGAATTGGGAATGGAATGTTGATATTACTATTCTCGATATGCCATTTCAGATTGACAGAGACAGTCTTGAATTCAGAATTCCAATTCTTCAGACCGAGACTACGAAATAAAGGTATAAGTCGATATTAACCGGGAGATTAACTTGAGTCAGATTGGACTCTAGTTTCCCTAAATCCACATACTTTATTTTATTGCAATTGTTTGACATTGATATGATTAATCTATTGATTTATAGAAAGTAGAAAATAGCCGATAGCTATTGAGCGAGAGTCATTGACAGAAGTGTTAGACAGTGATAGAGTGGTCATTGGCCCATTGCACATTGTCATAGGATAGCTTTGGCGGATATGCCAAGTTTGTGGCGGATATCCAAGACACTGGATTATTGGCTTATGTCGATATTGCTTAGGGGCGGATCGACTCATATCGCTGAGATTCGATATATGTGTTATTGTCCAGGAACCGGGATACCTAGATTAGAGATGAGTCGAGTCGGAGATGACGAGTTAGAGAGTTTTATCTATATTCACTAATGTGTCATAAATTACGATTCATGTTCTTAATACCTGGTTTATGCTTTTGTATATGATTTTATGCATCGCATGTATATATTGCTTATACTGGGATTTTATTCTCACCAAAGTTATCCGGCTGTTGTCGTGTTTATATGTGTGCATGGCAAAAGGTGGGACAGGATCAGGGTCGAGGAGATTATGAGAGATCGTGATTAGAGTAGAGACTACAGACTTTGACGTTGCTGTAGATAGGATTCAGCACTCGACATTTAGTTGTTGAACCTTAGTTTGAGTTTGGTGTTTGTTGTACAAGACTTGTACTTTTATACTGATATGCATATTAGATTGAATTACATTACGTTCCGCAATTTTTTTTAAAAAAAAATTTAGACCCAGATTAATTGATTGATCCATTTATCCAATGATGATTAAGAAGATGATTAGTGTCCGAGCCCCACAATATATCTGTCATATTTCATAGTCATATCGTGCTTCAATAATCAGTAGTATCCTAATGTTCTTGAACAATGAGAGTGGAGATAATTTTTCCTTATATTCAATTAATTCTCTTTTGAGTATATCGTTTTTTTGTTAATCTGGATTTCAAGGTCACTGACTTCTCATCCACCTCAAACTTTATTTTGTTAATTCATTTGCATCGTATGAGAACAATTCTCAGGTGGATCTACTAAGGCTTTAGCCATTTGGATGAATCAGTATCAAATATTGCTTATTTGAAGTTTCTTGAATCACATCCATCATGGGCAACTCATCTTGGTCATATTCAAGAAGCATGTTCATCCTCATAGGTGGCTTTGAGACCTGTTCAGATCTCATAGGAGCGTGTAATATCTCGACTGGATGTTGGGGTATGGGTTCTACAATTTCAGGTGTGAGTGTTTCTCAAATCTCCTCGATTTTTGTCATTTCACTTTTACTATCCAATATAAAACCATTCTCTAAGAGGGTGGCGTTTCTAATTTTTTTTTATCATATAAGTAATATGCAACATTGTTCTTTGGATATCCCTCAAAATAGTACAAACTGGATCTACTATTGAATTTGACTCTAACCTTTCACTTCAAGTAAGTAGGGTATCCTCATATCCTAATATAAAAATATTTGGGATGCGTCTCATTCCATATTTCGTATGTTGTTTTGTCCACTGCCTTTGTATTGATATTGTTAAATTACATTTGTCGCAGTCTCAAGTGCATATCTCCAAAAAGACGACGACAATTCAGTGAATGCCATCATATACAAACTGTGTCCATTAATATTTCATTACAAATGATCTGACATACCATTCAAGTGTAGTGTGGCGGGAGGAGTCCACTGTGAGATAATCTCGTTATCTTTATGATAATCTTGGAATTCGGTACTCAAGTATTCGCCACTTCGATGAGACCAAAGTGTTTAAATAATTTTTTAAATTATTTTTCTATTTTAGCTCTGAATTCTTTGAACTTTTCAAAGACCTTATACTTATATTTTATCAAATAAACATACCAATTTCTAGAATGATCATCAATAAAATAATTAAATAAGAATGCCCATATTTGGTTCTAAAACTTAGTCGGCCAGACACATCTATATGGGGCTTTGTTAATGTTTCCTTTCAACTAGGTCTGACATGTAGCAAGAGAGTTTATGACTGATAAATCAAACATGTCATCTCCCACTAGCTTGTAAATCATTCTTTGGGAAATATATCTTAGTCTAGTGTGCCGCAAGTATGCTTTGTTTAGAATATCTAGTTTTCTTTTACTTGTTGTTATAATAGCGTTAACTTGGAAATCGTTGGTTATTGGAACGAAGCATTTCAGTATGCATTGGAAAGATACGATTATGATCTACAAATCATCTTCAGAAGTTAAAGTCTGAATCAAAGCTTAAGATGCTGATAAATGACGATGAAACTACTGGTTTTGCACGAACTGAAATCAACTAGGCTGATTTCAGCACACCAGTTGAAACTGAACCATACCAGTTGAACTGAACCAGATCAGCTGAAACTGAACTGGATCAGTTGAGCACACTAGAAATGAACTGAACCAGAATTGTTGAAACTGAACCAGAACAGTCGAACTGAACCAGTTGACCAAAGTTGACAAGTTTAGGCTCGGGAAAATGTCAAGCAAGGCGATTTTGACCATTGCAATTTAAGAAATAGTACAGAATCTCTCCAAACGGTCATATTATTGTATCTAACATATATATCATTGTTGGGGTCTATAAATACAACATCTTGAAGATCAAACAAGAGCTTTTGAAGATTATTCAAAGCATGAACAATTAGCATGAATAAATATGCTAGTTGAGAGCACAAGCCATTGTGTGAGGATACATTTGAGAAGTACACTGTAAATGATAAATTCCTCACACACAATCACTCACACATATACAAGAGAGTTGAACTTCAAAGATTAGTTTATCGAGTCTTCACATAAAGACATTAAGATTGTATTTGTAGTCTTGTCATAAGAGACGTTAAACATTATATGGATCGTGAGGTTTTGGACTACAATCGAGAGTGTGCTAGGAGTTTCAATTAGGCAAGAGATAAGTCGAAAGTTGAAATAGGTTTGTACAAGGTGTTGTAGAAATCAAAGTCTTCTAGGGAATCCTTCCCAAGGGGAAGAAGGGATGACGTAGGAGTTGTTAATCTCCGAACATCCATGAACAAATTCATGTTAATTTATTTATTGCATTTACTTATCACTTCCATTGTTTCTAAAGATGCATTTTTGAAGCATTTATGTGTTCTTCAAATACCAAAATATTGCATACCAAGTTTTTGATAAAATGGTTCAACCAAAATATTTTTCTCATTCAACTTGGATATATTTTAAATATTTTACAAAATATTTTATCGGTTTCTACGAAGGATTATTTTGAGTGTCTTCCGCTTGGTTTGAAAACCAAACTCGATTTAATTCTTCGATATTGAATATTTCAAGAACCGAGCTATTGTAGCTCAACGATTTAACCCCTAATCGATCCTAACACTTGTTCCTAATAAACATTCATTCTTACAATTATTACACACACATTTAGAAAAAGAACAAAAAATTTGTCTTTATCAAGAATAGAAATAAAAATGATGGTTTTAACTAAATCAGGAACATATAAAATATTTTCAAAAAATAACTTAAAATTATTGTTCTAAATCAAGTAAATGTCTCCTATGACCTCCACAACAACCCTTACACCATTGCTATCATCAAGAAGGTCTCACCTTCTCGGAGCCTTATAATTTTTTTCATCACCTACAAATCATTTCGAAGATGAGAACCACATTCAGTAACCATTATCCAAGAAGATGAATTAATTGAGACATTCACTTCAATATAAAATATAACTTACCCAGTCTTCTTCTGATTAATATATTCTATGTAATTACGCTTCTATTGTCCAGGTTTGTTGCAGTGGAAACAAAAATATTTTTACTTATCGGGCCCTTTAGCAGCATTCGGAGCTTTTTTTGTTGGGCTTGTATTTTCTGAGAGGGACATAACGTTTTTTCCCTTCTCTTGTGGGCCTTTCTTTGTCCCAAACGATGATCTCAATGAGAAAACATGTTTTCCTTCTTTATGGTGGACTCATATGTCATAAAATTATTGACTATCTCTTCAAGGCTAATCTTCAGCTTGTTCATATTATTGTTAACTACAAACCTATCAAACGAGGCTGGAAGCGACAACAATTGTATGCCAGAGGACAACTCATTTAGAATGACGAGTTCCAGACCTAAGAGATTTTTGATGAGCCGAATCATACTCACACAATGCTCATATACCGAGGTCCCATCTCGCAAGCATGTTGTCATGAGCTCCTCGACAGCATTGTGCCTTAATGGACAAGTTTGTACACTATAAAACTCTTGCATGTGTTTGTAAATTTCAATATCATTCACAACATCCTCAAACCACCTATGCAGTCCGTTTGACATACAAGCTATCATATAATTCTTAGCTTGCAATTCATGGTCCGACCAATTGTCAAGCTTAGCTAGTTCTTAAAAGCTAGAATCAGTAGCTCTTTTGGAGGAGACTTAGAGAGCAAATAGGCCAATTTCTTAGAATTTATCCTTAGCAAGTTATGATAGTCTGGTCCTATTAATTTGTTTTGATCGAGAATAATTGATAATGAATTTCGCGACAAAATCATAAATATACTGGAAATTAAAACATAATAAATTTTATTAATTATTTGAAAATATTTTATAAAACATAAAATACGGTCTTTAATTTTATGAATTTCATCTAACTATTTTAATATTTTCACCACTCTTTGATGAAAACGAGAAATCAAATTTCCTTACTAAGTATGTGGTATTCAATTGCTAACTTATGATCTCGAATAATATTTGTCAATCACAATTTCTAAAGGGTATAGCCTAATTGTAACTCGTGCAATCCCCACTTAAATTTCCTCACATTATATAAAGGTTCAATAGTATGATGTTTATCTTTGCATATCGAGGTGGGATGTTAAGAACGAATTATATAGCTCTTTTATGACTTTATTTTGTCGTATTCGTGCTTATCTATCATTTTGTATTTTGAGATTTACTCTTAAATCATCATATTTTTTATTGTTGGTAGGTTTGATAAAAAAGAATAAAAAGTTTAATTTTGGAAATCATGTCTAATAATTTAATGCCAAGTTGGAAGGATTTCCGATAATGAACGAAATAATTGACGAAGAGTTTTTCCAAGCATCCAAGAATATATATGATAAGCTATTGGAAGTTTCATGATCTTGGAAAAATTTGGGCTAGAAAGTTGATTTTTACAACATGTTGTTGAGATGGAGTTTTGGAAGAAAAACAAAAACAGAAGAGGCCATGGAACAAGGCGTGATCACGGCTTGTGTCTGCCTCACTCTTTCCTTGTAACTATCCTTGAACAAGGCGTGTTC
The DNA here is from genome assembly GCF_025594145.1 of Primulina tabacum. Lineage (NCBI taxonomy): Eukaryota > Viridiplantae > Streptophyta > Magnoliopsida > Lamiales > Gesneriaceae > Primulina > Primulina tabacum. The sequence continues at coordinate 22,916,591 of NC_134553.1, read as the reverse complement.
ACTTCAGCCTTGTAACTACATGAAGGAGCTCGATTTTAAGGATAAAAGTACCATATTTTAAAAATCTTAATTGTGGTATTTGATTCTTTGAATATTTTAGAGAGAGGAAAAAAATTTTAAGATTAAGATAAGGAAAGATTTGATAGAGTTTTTATTCTTTAAAAAACTAAATCTCAGAGCACAAGGATATTTATTTTTTGGTAATTGATTTTTTCTATATATTCTCTCCTATATACACCAAAAAGACTATAATCTCAAGGGGATTTTTCATCATCAAGACGTGAAGAACGAAGAGGAGAAGATGCATTGGACGAGAAAATTCTTGCGCCATTGTTGATATTTCTTTTTTCCCCTTCTTTAATTTCATGAATTTCAAACATTATATTTTTGTCTTATTTTGATTTTATGAGTAGTTGTCTTATGACTAGGACCACGATCAGACCAAACTTATGATCGTTGTTTACATATTGGATTGATTATATTTTTGATTTATTTTATGTTATTGATTGATTTTTTCATTGATCTCTTGCATATAATCTGATCAATTAATTGTGTGCTTATTGTTTGATCTTGACTCGAAAGAGAATATATTGAAATAGCTTTAAAAATGGTAGCACCCATTTGAGGATCGAGACAGCGTGATATTGATCAACTCATGGTTAAACCTACTATAAATAATATTCGGTTTCAGTGTGCGCTTTTAGGCAAAGAGCTGGAATTTCATAGTTATTGAATGCGTTATTATTTAATTAAATTCAATTAAAAATAGTTGGACTGTTAAATAAAAATAAAAATATCAATTCTAGAAATAGTTTAATAATTAAGATGGGGAATTTCATCGTGAATTTAAAATAATTATTGTTTGATCAAATCCAATAAGTTGCAATTACTGTTTGGTACCGTTGTGTGTTCCCGATCATTTTATTTGAATTTCTCTTAAGCTTATTATGTTATTTACGTGAATTGTGTTATTTTCTTTAGAATAATTTAATTTATTTTAATTAATCTAGTTATTCACAAAAATCACTTCTTCTACTTAGCCTAGATTTAATTAAACAATTTATATCATATTAATTCAATAATAGTATGGGGACTCGGACGCTAATCATCTTCTTAATCGTCATTGGGATAATTGGATCAATGTAATTAATCCGGGTTTAAATTTTTTTTTAAATATAGTGCGGAATGTAATGGAATCCATCTAATATACATATCAGTATAAAAGTACAAATCTTGTACAACATACATTCATCTAAATCTAAGGTTCAACAACTAATTATCAAGTGTTCAAACCCTATTTACATTGATATCCGTAGTCTCCGCTCTAATCACGATCTCTCCTCATCTCCTTGAGCCTGATCTTGTCCCACCTGTTGCCATGCACACATACAAACACGACAACAGCCGGATAACTCCGGTGAGAATAAAATTCCAGTATAAATCAATGAAACATGCGATCATATAAACAATGTAAAAGCATGTAACAAATATCAGTAATATGTATCAAATCTGAAAACATAATCAATATAAAACTGTCAATCAGACTCGTGACTCTACGTCTCAGACTAGACTCATTCCTAGTCTAGGGATCCCGGTTTCCAGACGTTGGCATTCCTATATCGAATTCAGTAATAGAAGAAACTCCAATTCTATTCAATCGATATAACCAAACATCCAGTGTCTTGACCTATTCGTCACAGACTGTGGCACTATCGCCAATTCACTATATTGTGACAATGTGCAATGTGCCAGTGACGATTCCATCACTATCGGCACTTATGTCACAAGATTACTCGTCTAATACTTATCTAATACATGCTTCTATAAATTAATAGAAAAGGCATATCAATTCAAATCATTGTAAATAATAACAATAAGTATGTGATTTAGGGAAACTCAAGTATATCCTACTCGAGTCGTTCTCTCAGTACCACATTGACTTATACCTTTCTTTTATGGCAGTTCTGACGACGTTCCTGTCCTGAATTCAAAGTCTTTCAACACTCAATGTCCAGTTGAAGCCTGCGTCGATAGGAACACAGTACTGAAGTCGGATTCAAAATCAGACTGACGGATCGAAGTGTAAAGGCGTAAGGATTTCTAGAGGATTTTCTCGATTTCTTTTCTTCTTTTAAACTGAATTCTGAAGGATATATGTATATATATATATCTCAACTACATGCCTTGGACACTTGGCTATTTCTTCTTGAAGTTTAGTCGGCGATCGGGCGGTGCTAAACTACCGCTCGGGCGCGGCATTCTCTGTCCAAGCACTTTCGAATTGCACCTTGGCGCTCGGGCGGTCACAAACTACCGCCCGGGCGCCATATCTTCTGCCCGAAACATGTTCTTATTGAACATTAGCGCTCAGGCGGTCATTTTCTACCACTCGGGCGCCAATAGTTCTGTCCAAAAATGGCACCCTTCATATGTTTTGGCCAAATCTGGTCCCGGAAGAACCCGTCTATAATCATATCAATTCATAATCAATAATCTCAAATTAACAGACTAAAAATCTCGGCCATTACAAATAGTATCTGTGGGAACGACTTAGACTTCATCCAACTATATTACAATTTGACCTAATATACTTTCTTGTTTTCCCAACCGAAATCGTCGGTCGCCGGCTATCAACGTCGAACATTAGTGGACGGTCTCCATAAGATCTTCTAATAATATGAGTCAAAGTCATGTGAGTTCCATATAATTTACATCAAGTATATCAGATGAAGTCACATCTTTCTTAAGTTCAGGCCTTCTCAATAATTAACAATTAATTAAAAACAAAAAATGTAAAATATCCTAACATACACATAGAAAATTGGCTATAGATCTCGATCGATCATACTTTTATCATATAATATCACATATTATATACAAAAATTTAATATCAAATATTATCAGAATATATCATTTAAATAATAAATTGGTTATAGATCTCGATCGATCATACTTTTATCATATAATATCACATATTATATACAAAAATTTAATATCAAATATTATCAGAATATATCATTTAAATAATGTATCTCGTAAATTTGTCACTAACAACCATAATTAAAAATTAAATAAACATATTTATTTAATATTGACTTAATTTGTTGATAATTAAATTTATTTTTAAAAATTATTTTTTACTATAAATAATTAAAATCATATTTCACTTATTTCTTTTGAAAAAAAATCCTATAATTTTATCAAAAAATAATTTAAGGGTAAACTGATTAAATTTTCATAAAAATATCAATTCAAAAAATTTAGAAAATTGCGCCTCAGTTGAATGCCCTAAAACTGTTCTTAAAAATACGTGGAACTTTTTTTTACATGGCCGAAGCTCTATGGCTTTAAACATAAAAATTTTGCATAAAATTTCAGCAAACTTGTCAGAAAAACTCATGAAGATTTTAGCAACCTAATTTGAAAAAAATTATCCCCACTAACACAATCATCGTTCATCAGTAAAAACAATTTATTTCCTTGGCATATTCTTAAAGTTTTGCAAAATATAATCATTAAAACTTTAGCGTAAAAATAATTCCATATTTACTGATAAAGCTCTAACGTAAAATTATTTTCAACAGTTTTATTTGAATCTTCGTCAACTTCAAATCCTCAATTAAAAATCCCCATAAATTGTTTTATGAAGTGTCGCTCGGAAACTTCTGGAGTCATCAGTCATATACTCTTGATCAAGCATACAAAAATCCAGGTTTGGCGAGCACCCCAACCCGAAGGCCGACGTCCAGACACAGTGATCATAACTTATTTTACACAAGGTTACAAGTAATTTGAAATCATGTACTTGAGTAGGACTTAACACTGCCTAAACGAAATTCTTAGTGAAATTTTACCCTCAATTATATAGATTTTACATAGAAAATATCTTGTTGTGTATGCTTTGAAACGTCTGCCCTTTTTATTGCTTTAAAGTACTAGAATTTTTTTTTTTTTAAAACCTCACATAGCATTCGGCCGAACCATAAAATTTCATAAAATATTTTTGACATCATTTTAAAATAAACAACCAACTAACATTTTTCTAAATCTAAAAATAACATTTGAAAAGTATAACCCATACTATAACCTCTCAAAAATCGCTCATACTCATGATAAAAGTCATAAAATCTTTTAACATAAATCATAACATATATGCGGAAACTAGCGTCGGTCCTCGGGTCATGTGCACCTTCAGTCCAGTCGGATCAACCATCAAGACCTCCATTAGCATTATCATGATAACCTGCATCCATCACACCTAGTGAGTCTAAAGACTCAACACACCATAATCTTTATAACAAGTACTACGTAATACAGCTAACATATAACAGTTAAAAATACTTGTACTTAAAATATCGTTTTCATTAAGATGCATAAACATAAACATTTTCGTAAACATTTTCATGATGCATAAAACTTTAAACATAAACATTTTCATAAAATACTTTTTCATGACATGCAACATAAACCTTAACTTTTTTTTTCCTTTTTTCCTCAACGTGACATGACATAAAACCTTTAACATGATCATGAACATTTCCTTTTTTTTCCTTTGTTGAATTCAGATCGTTAATTGTGACTTTCCTGATCATGCTCATGAGGATCGATGGATCCATCTACATAAAACCACAGTACTGGGCGGCGGGGGACACCAGCAACATTCTCACCGGTCAACTGGGCCCTGGCCTATCATGATTCGAATAGAAATACGATCGTCGGGGCTTCCTCTGGGCCTTTTCCCATAAATGGGCTCCCTCTGGGGCCTTTTCCCCTCACGATATTCCCATTCTTCCGTTACCACAAAACCGTTACCACATATCCGTTACCACATATTCGCAATGATAGAAACACGATCGTCGGGCTCCCACTGGGACCATAACCCTCACGACGTCGCCAACATTAACGAATTAGTCACAATTATTTCACATCCTTCAACATTTTTCATTCACATCACTTCAGAAAAATCATGAATATCATTACATTTTTCATTTTTGAAACCAAGCATGCAACATGTATTTTAAATGTCTTCTTAAAATCATACAAATCTTTAGACATTTAAAAATCATAAGTTAATCGTGAACATGTCATAAACAATTATAAATGATCATAATATCATAAAAACAGCATTTAGGGCACTGCCATGACCTTTACTAATTTTTAGGTGTAAAAAAACCGTTTTACCCCTGGACTCGACATTTTACGATTTCGACTTTTTCCTTGATTTCATGACTCTAACATGTCCCAAATAATTATTTTTGCCTAAATTAATTTTTCCATAATTTTATTTGACTTAAAACTTAGACTTTTTCATTTATCTTTAATTAATTGTTTTGACGGTGTTTTAATCCCGAAAAATCCCAAACTTTAATATAAAATTCCTAAATTATAAATTTAGTCTTTTTATATTATTTTAGCCCTTATGGACCCCGACTCAACCCCCGTGAGCCGTTTTCCAATTTTTTTTCTTTTAAATACCCTATTTGACACCTAAACTTCGACCTTGAGCCAACTTTTGATTTTCACGAGTTACTCCTGAGCCATGTCGAACCAAAACTTGCCCAACATGCCAAAGTACCCTATTGGACTCTAAGTTTGTCAAAATATCCGCCCAAAATTGAAAAACGAAGCAGCCCAAGTGACACCTAATCTGGCCGAGAGTTTTAAATTGTGTGAACTCTTGTTTGTTGTGTTAGGGACCCTAGCCAACGACCCTAGCCCCGAACCAGTGTGTTGTACACCTCCTTAGGACCCTAGTGAACCACGCTTGCCCAGCCCGTGCCCCATGCATCGAGCCCCTGGACCCCTGAAGCTGCGCGAAACATGCAGCAGCTTTGTGCCACTCTCTCGGGTAGGAGTCCTAGTTGCATAGGACTCCTCCCAGGTCTCTTATGCGAGCCCTAGCCTAGCTAGGACTCTACCCTAGACTCACCCACGGTCATGGCTAGCCTCTGGTCCTAGCCGAACCTGTCCCAGCCCTGCCCTTCCAAAAACCGTGAGCCAAACTCCCAACCATACAAGCATGGTTCCTGTTTTTTTCCGCCTCTTCTTTGTTTTTCAGCGTTTGAGGGTGCACCTAGGACTCTGTAATTCATGAAAAACGTTGCCTAAACATGTCCTAATCATGGCAGCCCCTTAAACACATAATAAACATGATTTTGGAGATTAAAAACACCACTTTAGAACCCATAAGCATGATGTTACGAAAATTCTGAAAAATCTTTCATGTTCTTCATGCATGTAATAATTCAAACATTAATATGATATGAGGGAAGAGAAAAAGGAGATGTATGGCGTGCCTTTGCGTTAAATACGCTCGAATATCCGTTGACGACGAAGAACGGATCGAAACCAAGGCTTGAATCTCCCTTGCTTCTTCTAATTTTCCTTCAAAAAGCTGTGTTGTGTGTGCCGTGAGCTGCTGGGAGGGTTTGGGGAGAGTTCTGAATTTTTAAAATTGTGAGGCGTGAAGTTGTGATGCAAAGAAAAGGGTTTTTAGCATTTTAAATACCAATAAAACCACTAACTAGGCTTAGGCCTATTAAGCCAATAAATTAAGCCCATTGGTCTTAATTAAAATTTAAATAAAATATTTACAAAGTTTTTTGTTAAATAAATTTGTGAATTTACTAGCCGGGTTTGCCAAAAAGCTCTTATTTTAGTTGGAAAACCAACACCGATAAAATTTACGTCCCGGCGTATAAAATCACCTCAAAACCCCTTATTTTCAAAAATATTAAAAACCATCAACCATATTTTAAATAATTAAAAATAATTATTTAATAAAAATATTTTCTATTTTTGAGCCCTCGGTCCCCGTTCCTCGATCGTCACTTGAATATTCCTTAAAAAATACAATTTTTATGCAATAATGTAGAAAAATATATTTTAAATATGCAAGTATGCAAAACATAATTAATTCATGCAATTAAAACATTTAATTAAAATACAAAACAATTTAATAATTGCATGCACGTGGTTTGCGTGGACTTTAAAATTTTCGGGACGTTACAATTTTCCCCCCTTAAATTGAATTTCGTCCTCGAAATTCTCTTATCCTAGATAACCCAAAGTTTAGGCTTAATTCTAATATCCCAAAAATCCACGCTTCCGCTGCACTACTCTGATCAAACTTAAGTTCTAGAATGTCTTTACGTCTTCTTGATCTCAATTAAATTTTCCTTCTAAATCCTTATTTTCAACTCGCAACTTAAAAGACCCAAATGACTTAGTGCTATTACTATTATAACCTCGAATTTCAATTTTGCTTACAATTTCCAATATTAAAAGATGGATAATCATGCTTATCGTGTATTATTTTCCTTATTTTATACCCAAAATGTTCATCAACCTATCAAATTTCGATCTTAAAATCCCAAATGCATCTACTAACGGTTAAATTTTCAAGATTAATATTTGTTCAATCTTAAAAATCCTTGATTAACATTCCTTATAACACTATAATCATGATATCCCAAGGTTTCATATATTCTTAGAAAGTCTAAATCCTGAAAATTCTTACTATTTAACCCATTCATTTTGTTCTTATTGCTAACTAGTCCCCAAATTTCCTTAACAATTGCGAAATAAATTCTTAATTTCCTCAAAAATTATCCTAATTGATCTTTACTTTCGAAAATTCCTACAATTAACCCATAAATTTTTGGCATTCTTAATTTCCTTCTATTGGTTTCCCATAACATAAATTTTGATAATTTTAAACTTATTTACCCAAAATCAATTTTTATAGTCAATCTTATCTTTCATCAAACTTAAAATCCCAATTTATACATTTTCTTACTTCCTAAGATAATCGCAGTTCTTGAATAATTATTACTTATGTCCAATAACCAAAAATTAATTCGACTAGTAACCATTAATCATAAATATTTTCTTAGCAAATTTACGTGTCCCAAAGCATTCATAATATTCGTGATTAACTTATAGCCCAAAAAATAAAACGTCAATACTAAAACCCAAAAATCAACATAGTCCAATTCCACGACAAAGCAAACATGCGTTAAAATCAAATAATTTCTTATTTCATATCGTATCACGTATAAAAATTCTAAAGCATATAAAGCATATATCCTCATAATGCTATTAAACATGTGACGTGAACATATAATTCATGTACTTATGCAGGTAACATCATAAAATCATATAAAGCATGTAAACTTACAGATTGAAGCTTGACGACTGATCTTCCCGGCGCTGATGGTGTGGCACAACCCTTTACAGGACTTTGCTCTGATACCAACTGAAACGTCTGCCCTTTTTATTGCTTTAAAGTACTAGAAGTTTTTTTTAAAAACCTCACATAGCATTCGGCCGAAACATAAAATTTCATAAAATATTTTTGACATCATTTTAAAATAAACAACTAACTAAGATTTTTCTAAATCTAAAAATAATATTTGAAAAGTATAGCCCATACTATAACCTCTCAAAAACCACTCATACTCATGATAAAAGTCATAAAATCTTTTAACATAAATCATAACATATATGCGGAAACCAGCGTCGGTCCTCGGGTCATGTGCACCTTCAGTCCAGTCGGATCAACCATCAAGACCTCCATTAGCATTATCATGATAACCTGCATCCATCACATCTAGTGAGTCTAAAGACTCAACACACCATAATCTTTATAACAAGTACTACGTAATACAGCTAACATATAACAGTGAGAAATACTTGTACTTAAAATATCGTTTTCATGAAGATGCATAAACATAAACATTTTCGTAAACATTTTCATGATGCATAAAACTTTAAACATAAACATTTTCATAAAATACTTTTTCATGACATGCAACATAAACCTTAACTTTTTTTTTTCCTTTTTTCCTCAACGTGACATGACATACAACCTTTAACATGATCATGAACATTTCCTTTTTTTTTCCTTTGTTGAATTCAGATCGTTAATTGTGACTTTCCTGATCATGATCATGAGGGTCGATGGATCCATCTACATAAAACCACAGTACTGGGCGGCGGGGGACACCAGCAACACTCTCACCGGTCAACTGGGCCCTGGCCTATCATGATTCGAATAGAAATACGATCGTCGAGGCTCCCTCTGGGGCCTTTTCCCATAAATGGGCTCCCTCTGGGGCCTTTTCCCCTCACGATATTCTCATTCTTCCGTTACCACAAAACCGTTACCACATATCCGTTACCACATATTCGCAATGATGGAAACACGATCGTCGGGGTCCCACTGGGACCATAACCCTCACGACGTCGCCAAAATTAACAATTAGTCACAATTATTTCACATCCTTCTACATTTTTCATTCACATCACTTTAGAAAAATCATGAATATCATTACATTTTTCATTTTTGAAACCAAGCATGCAACATGTATTTTAAATGTCTTCTTAAAATCATACAAATCTTTAGACATTTAAAAATCATAAGTTAATCGTGAACATGTCATAAACAATTATAAATGATCATAATATCATAAAAACAGCATTTAGGGCACTGCCATGACCTTTACTAATTTTTAGGTGTAAAAAAACCGTTTTACCCCTGGACTCGACATTTTACGATTTCGACTTTTTCCTTGATTTCATGACTCTAACATGTCCCTAATAATTATTTATGCCTAAATTAATTTTCCCATAATTTTATTTGGCTTAAAACTTAGACTTTTTCATTTATCTTTAATTTATTGTTTTGTTGGTGTTTTAATCCCGAAAAATCCCAAACTTTAATATAAAATTCATAAATTATAAATTTAGTCTTTTTATATTATTTTAGCCCTTATGGACCCCGACTCAACCCCCGTGAGCCGTTTTCCAATTTTTTTTCTTTTAAATACCCTATTTGACACCTAAACTTCGACCCCGAGCCAACTTTTGATTTTCACGAGTTACTCCTGAGCCATGTCGAACCAAAACTTGCCCAACATGCCAAAGTACCCTACTGGACTCTAAGTTTGTCAAAATATCCGCCCAAAATTGAAAAACGAAGCAGCCCAAGTGACACCTAATCTGGCCGAGAGTTTTAAATTGTGTGGACTCTTGTTGGTTGTGTTAGGGACCCTAGCCCCGAACCAGTGTATTGTGCACCTCCTTAGGACCCTAGTGAACCACCCTTGCCCAGCCCGTGCCCCATGCATCGAGCCCCTGGACCCCTGAAGCTGTGCGAAACATGCAGCAGCTTTGTGCCATTTTCTCGGGTAGGAGTCCTAGTTGCATAGGACTCCTCCCATGTCTCTTATGCGAGCCCTAGCCTGGCTAGGACTCTACCCTAGACTCATCCACGGTCATGGCTAGCCCCTGGTCCCAGCCGAACCGGTCCCAGCCCTGCCTTTCCAAAAACCGTGAGCCAAACTCCCAACCATACAAGCATGGTTCCTGTTTTTTTCCGCCTCTTCTTTGTTTTTCAGCGTTTGAGGGTGCACCTAGGACTCTGTAATTCATGAAAAACGTTGCCTAAACATGTCCTAATCATGGCAGCCCCTTAAACACATAATAAACATGATTTTGGAGATTAAAAACACCACTTTAGAACCCATAAGCATGATGTTACGAAAATTCTGAAAAATCTTTCATGTTCTTCATGCATGTAATAATTCAAACATTAATATGATATGATGGAAGAGAAAAAGGAGATGTATGGCGTGCCTTTGCGTTAAATACGCTCGAATATCCGTTGACGACGAAGAACGGATCGAAACCAAGGCTTGAATCTCCCTTGCCCCATTTAATTTTCCTTCAAAAAGCTGTGCTGTGTGTGCCGTGTGCTGCTGGGAGGGTTTGGGGAGAGTTCTGAATTTTTAAAATTGTGAGGCGTGATGTTGTGATGCCAAGAAAAGGGTTTTTAGCATTTTAAATACCAATAAAACCACTAACTAGGCTTAGGCCTATTAAGCCAATAAATTAAGCCCATTGGTCTTAATTAAAATTTAAATAAAATATTTACAAAGTTTTTTGTTAAATAAATTTGTGAATTTACTAGCCGGGTTTGCCAAAAAGCTCCTATTTTAGTTGGAAAACCAACACCGATAAAATTTACATCTCGGCGTATAAAATCACCTCAAAACCCTTTATTTTCAAAAATATTAAAAACCATCAACCATATTTTAAATAATTAAAAATAATTATTTAATAAATATATTTTTTATTTTTCAGCCCTCGGTCCCCGTTCCTCGATCGTCACTTGAATATTCCTTAAAAAATACAATTTTTATGCAATCATGTAGAAAAATATATTTTAAATATGCAAGTATGCAAAACATAATTAATTCATGCAATTAAAACATTTAAGTAAAATACAAAAAAATTTAATAATTGCATGCACGTGGTTTGCGTGGACTTCAAAATTTTCGGGACGTTACATGCTTGCTTTCATCAGTTTGGGTCGTAGAAAGCTTTTTCATATGCAATGGCAAAATTTTAAAATCATATATCTATATCAAAATGCAATGTCGTTGTTTCCATCTCATCGTCATTTCTAATGTATTCTGGTAGCGCGTGTGAGTTTTGACATTCTGTTTGAGAATCAATAACTTTTAGTACGGAAAATTTTATCTGTTATTTCAGCTAGGCTCTAATTCTTAATCACCAAGTATACTGATAATTTAAAGAATGTTTTGATTTGGGATGATTGATCAACTGAAATAAAATATCAGTTAGGCTCCATCAGTTGTCCTTAGATCAATTTGCCTATCAATAACCCTTTTACACTATCAGTTTTTTTCGGTAGCTAGTTAGATTCTTTAGAATTCTTGTGAATTTTCAGTTTCTTCTTGAATTCAGTTAAATTAGGCTATGTAATTATCCCTTGGATTAGCAACCTTATTAAATCACCAAAAATTAAAAATATCTAACATTTTTTTTTTGTGTTTGACAAAATTATGCAACTTTGAGACAAAATACTGAATTCATTAATATCAATAGAATATAAAACTGAGTTGTCTTGCTGAATTTAAAAAATATGTTCTCTAAGTATTATCTTTTATGGTGGCCAGAATGCTTGCAAGTGGATCAGTTGACTTCTTTTATTTCCATTTTTTTGTCAACACTCTATGGTTCTTTCAAGTAGGAAAAGAACATATGCTAATTGAGAAATCATTCTGTCAATATTTTTATTGAAATTGGGTTGTACTTCCTCTATCTTAGTGGTAATCTAAAAGTTATTGTCTTGAATTTTCCCACCAAGATGAGTAGCAGTAGCCTCCTGTGCTTTCTAGTATGCTCCAATCGAGTGAATATGGAAATCACTCCCGAACATAGATCCAACACTTTTTTGAGTATCTTATCTTTGAAAGATTCCTCAGTATTCAAATTGCTCCTCTTAAGTACTGTTATGAAAGAAGATGCTCGAATGAATATGGTCTAAACTATTTTCATCAGATATATTCAGATCATCAGAAGAAGGATATATTCTTGGAAGTTCCTTTGATACAACAAGTGTCAAAGCCCGACTTCTTGAAGGACTTGCCTGTTCAATCACAGTACATGAGCCAGTTTGACAGACTAATGTTTCAATTTGCACTTCTTCAACCTTATTGATCTGCTCAGCATCAGTTTTTTTAAGATATTGTTCAATCATTGTGATCTCAACTACCTCATGCTATATGCTTTGAACAAATTCAGCTTCTTCTGCTTATACCATGACTAGATCCTCATATAGGATTACTTTGGCTTCACAATATACTGCATTAGTTTTCTGAGTTCCTTGAGGTGCATGTAAGAGTTTACTAAGAATAATATCATCTTCATCCCCAGATTTTTGTTGTTGTACAATATATTGCAAAACTTTTTTTGTAGTGACAAAATTGATTGACCTCAGGGAGGAGAAATGGCAATATCTGGTGAACAGACAGTTTGGCTACCTCGGAGCTGATTCAGTTGGGTTTTCAGAGGCAAACTGAGATGAAGATCCAACAACCTTCTTGTCATTGGACTCCAATGGAAAATTTTACTTTCATTTGCAGTATTTCAAGATCCATGTCCAGTTGATTGATCACTATAATATCATCAAAATCTATCGAGCACGTGGGATAATAGTTTGATCTTTCTTCAGCACAAACAATATTCAATTTCCGAATCTTCAAAATATCAAAAAGGTACGCTCAACTATGAATAGCTTTAGAGGTGACCAAGTCTTCAATTGATTTAGCATTTCCTTCTCCAGTGCTATAAAAATTTCCTGCACAACCTTCTTTTATAATTTCTTTGCGCAAGTGACTGTCTGGAACTCCACCCATTCATCAAATAATTTGATTTTATCTTCGACAAATTCATTTACCTTGTCCATCAACAAGTCAATCTGCTTCTGAATTGCTGATATAGACTCGGTTTCCTTAACTACGACAACCTTTTCTTTTCCATTCCGTGAAACTTTTGAGAGAGTAAAATCCAGTCTTGATCTATTTAATTAGATTGGATTTTATGTATCACTCCTTTTGTTGGTCTCGGAGGAGGAAGAGCCGTTGGTATGCTGATATTTCTTGGCAGAGATACCACAAATATCAGTTTTCGTTTCTATGTTAGCTCTTTAGTAGCCTTGTCCTCAATATCCTTGACTGTTTGTACCTGAGAAATAGGTACCACCTTGATTGGTGTAAGCACTGGTCTGATTTTTGTTGTCCTTGAATTATTTTGAGGAGGATAAGAAGTTATCACTTCAGAATCGCTAGATTAAAGAATCAGTTTTCTCTTGGGTTTAGGCACGTGTATTTACTGAACTGTTTTCCACATTTTTCTTCATAGTTGCCATTTCATCTCCAATTTCTTTCTTAACTAGCAGCAGTCAGGCACTAGAGATGTTCAGTGCCTATCCCTCTGGCCTGAGAGATAGTATGTCAGATGTAGTGAGAGCCTTGAATTTATGTAGGTCCCAGAATTGCTCAGCAAGGCTCTTGCATCTTAAGATAATCGGCTCAAGGGATGAAAAAACCTGCAGATTGCTTCTCATTTTGAATAATTTCCTTTAGAATCTAAAAAAGGATGACCGAATAGTTTATCTTCATCCCTGTGGTAATGGCTGTCATCACCAAGAACTTCTCGGTGGTGAAGGCATCGAAAGAGCATGCCTTGCCAGAATAGGCTTGACTACCACATCAGCCAGCAATTGATACTCCAACTTCATTCACCTATTATTTCCTGATGTCTTGATTGGATGACTAAGGCAAAAAACTTCAACTTCATATCCTCCACTGTTTGTCGAGGCACTTCATAGAAATCAGTTATCACTTCAGAGGGCAACTAGAATAGGGTTGAAAAGAAAATTTTCTCAATCAAAAAACTTTCCTCTCCTAGAGGCATGAGTATCTTCCCATCTTCCGTGACTTTCCCTCTAGCATAGAAACATTTTAGCACAGTCAAATACATACACACAAATGAACAAAGAAAGGTTTTAAGTCTAGACGACAATACCAAATTGAAAACTTGAGTAATTGCATCATCTTCTATGGATTAAGTTTATGAAATGAAATTTTGAAGGTAGAGATTAGAGAATTTTCTGAGTAAAAATAAAGCAAAAATATTGAGAAATCGATCTAGAGTATGAAATGCTAAAGTACAATGTAAACATGAGGGATTTCAAGTTGACCTGGTAACATACTTGACACATGTCATGCTGTAGATTGAGATTTTTTTGAAAAATTATAAAATAGTAAGTACAATGTACAAAATTTAAAAGTTTTTTAAAAATTAAATGAAACATTCAAGTCGTCCTTAATGATTAATAATAAGAACTTAAGTAAATCGTTAAAGTCAATACTAAATCATAAGATCAGTTAGATTGAGAGACCTATCTAACAGTTGGGTTGTGAGGCTAACAATCAGTTGGTAAACTCAAAGACTATCTGACAACTGTTTTATTAGTAGAGCTTCATAATTCAGTAGTTCCCCTAATTTCATGCATTTAGGACAAATCAGTAAGTCTTAAAATACTTCGAATGTAAGAAAACTTATTTTCTATAAGCAGCTTGGTGAAGATATTGGTTTCTCTTTGTTCAATTGAGACGTATTTCAACCATATATTCTTCTTTAATATATGATGTTAGATGAAATGATGATAAATATCAATATGCTAACCCGAGTGTGAAAAACTAGATTTTATGTGATAGTTATTGCACTTGTATTATTGCAGAAGATAGATGACTCCATGGATTCAATTCCATAGTTATTCAGTTGTTGTTGAATCTACAATAGTTGTGCACAATAGCTCCAGCAGCTAGGTATTCAGATTATGCAATTGAAGTGGCAATAGATGTTTTCTTCTTACTGAAACAATAAATCAGTCGGACTCCAAGAAAATGACATGATCCGTTGGCACTCTTCCTGTCAAGCTTACAACACGCATAGTTTACATCAAAATATCCAACTAGATTGAATGATGAGTCCTTAGCATACCATAATCTATTATTTTGTATTTAAGATTTCTCTTGAAGCTGAGTAATTAGATTGTTTTTTATCAGACTGAAAACAAGAACATATACAAACCACAAACATGATATCAAGTCGACCGACAGTTAAATATAGAAAAGAACATATTAAATTGTAATCCAAATACTTGACTTGCAATCCGAGAAAAAAATTCAGTTCACTCATCATGTTCATTTCGAAAGCATCCTACATTAATTTAGCAAACGTTTTGCAGAGTTTTGAGTTAAGCCAATTTAAAATTCATGATCAAGTAAAAATTTGTGATAAAGTGTCATACCAAGCACATAGTGCTTGTTTTAAATCATACAGGACTTTGTTTAATTTAAACATATGATCAGGTAGTGTATGATTAACAAAACTCGGAGGTTGTTCCATTTATACTTCCTCTTATAACAAACCTTTTGGAAAGACAATTTTCACATCCATCTGAAGCACATTAAAGATTTAATAAAAGGCATAAGGAATAAAAATTCGAATAGCCTCTAGACTGGCTAGTGGTGCAAAGGTCTCAATGTAATAAATTCCCTATTTTTGTTTGAATCATTGTGAAACCAGCCTTGCTTTGTCTCTGATCACAATACAATTTACATCTAATTTATTTCTGTGAACCCATCGATTTTCAATGACTGTCTGATGAGATGCTGTTGGATCAATGAAGAGTTTAGAAAGGGGGTGAATAAACTCTTTCCTTTACTGATAGATTTTGAAAAGGGTGCTAAAATCCTGTTAGAGATTGTAGCTTTTCTTGTTCAAGGTTATGTCCAGCAGATCACAATAATAAGTGCGGATACAATCCGATGGAGTAGGGTGAAAAACAGTAATAGCAGTAGGCAATACAACAGTAGTTGTTTCTGGAAGTTCGAAGATAAAATCTTCTACGTCTCCTCTTCTTCTGTTTCCAGAAGGTATCACTAAAAGACTTTGGATTTTACAGTACAACACTCGTACACACCCACTTCAGCAGGACTTATCTTTTGCCTACTGAAACTCTTATTAACTCAAGACAATATGATTCAATATGACAATGTTCTGGAAAAGACTCTTTTCCAGTTTACAAACTCTTCTTCAAAAGAATATCAAAAGAGGTTTTACTAGAAGAGATTAAGAAACAGCAGTACAAAATGATCTCCAAAGATCAGATATAAGATATTAAACGTGTACTGCTTTTCTACAATTTTGAGTTTGAAGATAATGATTGGTTCGCGATTTGCTCAATGTAACGTTGGATAGATAATAAAGTTAATCAGCGTTGTTCTTCAAATGGGTTTGATCCATATATATAGATAACTTGAATCCAACGTCTATAATCAAAATGGCTTCTTTGACTGCTGATGAAATCAGCTTTATTACCTGAAAAGGGTCCTGCAGAAAAGCTTCAGAGCAATCAGTCTTGTTTCATACCGAAACTAGTAAGACATAATAAATAACTTCGTCAGCATTAATGGTGCAATTAATACTAGTACTTGATAAAGTAACGGTAACATTTTAGACTTGTTCCGATAGCTCAGAAGACGTTAAGTTACTCTAATTTTAGACTGAGTTCTGCTTCTGGTTTTCTAAGTTCTGAAGACTACTGCTTTTATATTGCCTACTGATTTTAACTAACAACCTGCTGGTTTTGATTCTTATCGCCACAATTAAGTTAAGTCTAACAATTTTCCCCTTTGTGGTGATGCCAAAACTTGGACGTTAGCAGAGATAGATAATGGCAATATAAAACAAAACAAATATATATTAAGATAATTTAAACAACAAAAATTTTAGTTATCAGTGCCAATGTTTTTGAAAATAATTTCATCATTCTGAGCATCAGCATTTTGATCTCTTCTGGTAGAGGATTCTGCCATGTCTCCAGTTCTTCTTTCTTCTGCTTGTCTTCCTTCTGGTTCTGTTTCTTCCCCTTTTTTGGCATCAACGGCCATAACTCGAGCAATTAAGTTGTTCATACGCCCAGATAGATTCATAATTCCATTGTTTAGAATCTTCAGATATTATGCCTGATGAGATACTCGTTCATTTAGAGCATTAAGAGATTGAGATTGAGACTCAATCTTGGCATCCATAGATTCCATTGTGGTGGAGACTGAGCGAATAAAATCATCATGGTCTTTGAGTCGTTGGAGAATGTCAGTTTGGCCGAGCATGATGGCACCCTGGCTTCTGGAAACAGCATGTCTAAAAGCAGTTGTCTCAACAAGCATTTTACTTATAGATTCCGTCGTGCGAGATATTTCTTTAGATATACGATCTCGGAAGAACGTTGAGCCACTCACTTCTGCGACATGTTCACGAGATAGCCGCTTTACTATCTCCGAGAGATTGTTGAGATTTCTTTGCAGAGTTTCCATCTCAAATTCCATATTAAATATTTCTGGTTCCGGAGATGGAGTCCTTGTGAGCATACGCTTCTTGATTTCAGCAACATGAGCAGCATGAGCAGCTGAGTCAGAGTCAGAGTCAGAGTCAGACACAATCAATGCAGTAGAGGTTGTAAGCTTTGGTGGAGCAGAAGGAGGGATCACATCCGATAGAGCAGTAGAAGGACCAGGTTCAATAGAGCTTTCTTCTGGAGCAGCAGAGAAAGGAGGTGCTGCAATAGTTTCCTCAGCAGTAGATGGATCAGTAGACGTTTCTTCAAAAACATTAATTTGTTAAGGAGCTGCATTCTCGTCTTGGTGAACATCTTCAATGGTCTCCTGTGGTTGCTCCGAAGGGATGAGTTCAGCTGACCTATTCAATAGAGCTGACATTTCTGCTTAATGTTCAGCAGAAAATTTCTCATGATTTGGCAATGGGTTATCATCTGATGCTTCCATGGGTTGAGAATTGGGTGGAGTTTCTGAGAGTACCACATCCTGATTTGATTTTGGTGGAGCAGCAGTAGGAACAATGGAATGAATTACTTCATCCACCGAGGCCAGCTCTTGAACAAAGATCAAAGACGATGATCGAGTAGGCAGTTCTGGTGATGCAGGAGTACTCGAGACTTTTGCTTTTAAGGGAGCTGTGGTCCTTTCCTCAACTGGCTGTATCTGCAAAAGTTCAGGAACCATGCCTATCCTGTATGAAAGAGGCTTAGCAAAAGCCTGCTCTTGAGCTTGAATCTGTTCAATCAAGAAATGCATCTGATCAGTCATAAGTTTGATAACATCCTGATCATGAGGAGCAGTAGGACTCAATGGATCAAAATTAGACTTTAGAGTCTTCAACACAGAGTCCATCTCCTTCTACTTCAATTGATCAAGGATGTAGTTTCTGCGATTCATTGCTTCAATGACATTTTTGGTTTTTGCAGTAGCAAAAACTTTCTTCTCATGCTTCACCATTTGTGCAAGTACGTTTTCAGTATGTAAGTAAGTGAGAGGGTGAAAAACTCTCATCTTTAGCCATTTATCAAAGAACAACATATTTTTCCTGGCAGATTTTTCAATTTCCTCAAGGTGGAGCTCAATGTCAGTTTGCACTGTGTCTTTGGTGCGTTGAGCTTGGTGCTCTTCAAACAACTTCCCTTTTCCTTTTCCAGTAGGAATAGGCAGCATAGACCAAGTAGTGGAGGATGCGGATAATGAATCTCGAAAGACAACTCTAGTAACAGGTTTGAGAGTAGACACTGAATTTGATGTTGATGGAACAAAAACAGCTGCTGGTGTGATGATAGAGGAGGCAGCAGTTGGTTGTGAAACAGTAGGAGCAACTGTAGATTGAGAAAGAGTCACTACTGGTTCCGAAACAGACTTGGGTTTGGATGGGGTGGCTTCTGGAAATACTTGTCTCAAAGGGACAGTATCCAAATCAGCAATGGCTGTTGTTTTCTTGATGCGGATGGTTGTTTTGGGCTTCTTCTTGCTCAGAGTTTCTATTGGAAGAGAATCTTGAGTAGGTGCAGCCGATTCTTCAGATACAGTCTTCTCTGAATCAGTCAAAACAATTACTCTCTTCCTTTTCATTTTCTTCTGAGGAGCTTGGCCCTCGGCATGAGCATCCTCCATCTCCTTTTTCATTGAAACAAATTCAGCCACAGTTGGCTTAGGCCATAGAGCAAGCACGTTATCAGCATCGGCCATAGTCACAAAAGAAGCATCTTGTTCAGTGGTGAACGGAAAACCAGCATCCTTCAACATCTGACTAATTTGAACAGCAAAACAAGTACTCTTCCGCGAAATCATTTCTCTCATGGTTTTGAATAGAAACCAACTCCAATCTACTTTAATATCAGAAGTGATTGCTACCATCACCTGAACCTTTTCCTTGGTTAAACGATCAAAAGTACCGGCTTTGACAAGAAGTGCCTTCGCCACAATATCAGCGAGTACTTGGTACTCCATTTTCAGAAGCTTCTTGAAGCAAGAGGGAGAGAGTTCCTCTCCAGAAGCTGAGTGATACGAATCCTCGTACGAATGAAAGGCAAGCACGAATATAGAAATCGCACCCTCAATTCAATAACAAACAAGGAACGATTATGTTGTCCCGATCTTTTGAAACAAGTAACGATTTTGTGATATTCACCTCTAAGCGATTATAACTTAGCAACAAATATCAACGATAAAACAATTGAATTTCAAACGAACCTTCAAAGAACTTGTTTTGAAAATCCGTGCGAAGAACAATCGACAAACGCCACAAAGATGCAATCTTTGATAAGTTTGATTTTGATAAACACAAAGCACAAGCCTTGCAAATTGAGAGAAATCACCAATAATTTGATATCAATCTTCAATGATTTCGTTCATCCCCCTTACAATACATTATATAAACAATAAAAATAAGAAAAGTTGTGTGAAAATGCTTAAATAAGATAACTAGCAACTTTGACACGGAAGTACGCCAAAAGACCGCGGGTGCGGTGCTTGTTTGACCGCGGGTGCGGTGTAGCTTCGGCAACAGACCGCGGGTGCGCTAATGATTTGACCGCGGGTGCGGTGCAGCTTCGGGAAATTTTCTTAAATTTGATTATCATGGACCGCGGGTGCGCTGGACCTTCGGCAATTGCACTTGAATAACATTCCAAAGACCTCCAATATTATTCCCATGATTCCCAACCTCTTCTAATTTAGTCATCCAATTTGTAGATCCTCCTTGGTAGTTCATCATGAGTCCTTGAATTGCTTCTTTAAACTTCTTGTTACGTCCCCTCGTTATAGGTCCTTCGGGCAATACCAACGAATCCCATGTTTTCTTTGGTGCTTGATCAACCACGTTTGCATCATTCTCCCCTTCTTGAAAAGGATTTGTCCTCAAATCTTGATCATCTCCTACATGAAACAACGAAAGATCACTAACATTAAAAGTAGAACTGACATTTTACGCACCTGGTATGTCTAATTTGTAGGCATTGTCGTTAATCTTTTCAAGCACTTGAAATGGTCCATCACCCCTAGGTAAGAGCTTCGAACGTCGTTTTTCTGGAAATCTTTCCTTTCTTAAGTGCAACCATACCCAATCTCCCTTTTCAAAAACCATCTTTTTCCTCCCCTTGTTGGCTTGCTTCGTATATTGTAAATTCTTCTTCTCGATGTTATTCTTGACCTTCTCATGCAAACTTCTAACGAATTCAGCTTTCTTCTTGCCATCCATATTCAACCTTTCACTCACAGGCAAAGACATCAAATCCAAAGGAGTTAAAGGATTAAAACCATAAACAATTTCAAATGGTGAATAATTCGTAGTAGAATGCACGCTACGGTTATAAGCAAACTCAACAAATGACAAACATCCTTCTCAATTTTTCAAGTTCTTTTTGAGTATAGCATGCAAAAGTGTTCCTAGAGTTCTATTAACAACTTCAGTTTGTCCATCCGTTTGAGGATGACATGTAGTAGAAAACAACAGTTTAGTGCCAAGCTTAGCCCACAAAGTTTTCCAAAAGTAACTCAAAAATTTAACATCACGGTCAGATACAATAGTCCTAGGCATACCATGCAACCTAACGACTTCCTTAAAGAACAAATCTGCAATGTTGGATGCATCATCGGTTTTATGACAAGCAATAAAATGTGCCATTTTAGAGAATCTATCAACAACAACAAATATTGAATCCCTCCCCTTCTTAGTCCTTGGCAAACCTAAAACAAAATTCATAGAAATATCAATCCAAGGTTCACTAGGAACAGGAAGTGGTGTATACAATCCATGTGGTTGTGTTCTAGACTTAGCTTGTCTACAAGTAATGCACTTTTCACAAACACGCTCAACATCACGTTTCATATGTGGCCAATAAAAATGCTCATGCAAACAACTCAAAGTTTTAGCCATACCAAAGTGCCCCATCAAACCACCACCATGTGCCTCCCTCACAAGTAACTCACGAATTGATGACTTAGGAATGCACAATCTATCTTCTCTAAATAAAAACCCATTATGCAAATAAAATTGTCATATGGACCATGCATACATGTTTCAAATATCTCCTTAAAATCCTCATCCATCAAATATAACTCTTTCATATGTTCAAATTCCAAGATTTTCGACTCCAAGGTAGAGATTAATACGTACCTCCGTGATAGTGCGTCAGCCACTACATTATCCTTACCTTGTTTGTATTTGATTATGTAGGGAAATGTACCTATGAATGCCACCCACTTAGCATGCCGCTTATTCAGTTTCTGTTGTCCCCTAAGGTACTTTTGAGACTCATGATCGGAATGGATCACAAACTCCTTAGGCCTCAAGTAGTGTTGCCACATCTCCAAAGTCCTCACAAACGCGTACAACTCCTTGTCATACGTTGGATAGTTCAGCGCTGCTCCATTGAGTTTCTCACTAAAGTACGCCACTGGTCGTCCTCCTTGCATCAAAACACCACCAATACCTACACCTGAAGCATCACATTCAATTTCAAAAGTATTAGAAAAATCAGCCAAAACAAGTAAAGGCGCATTAATTAATTTTTGTTTAATAATATTAAAAGACTTCTCTTGCTCCTCGCCCCAGTGGAATGGAACGTTCTTCTTAATCACTGCCGTCATCGGTGCCGCCAGTGTGCTAAAATATTTTACAAACCTCCTATAGAAGCTTGCAAGACCATGAAAGCTTCGAACTTGACCAATAGTAGCAGGCGTTGGCCAATCTCGAATAGCACTTACCTTGTCCTCATCCACTTGTATCCCTTGTAATTGTAGCTCCTTAGTCTCCTCCGGATTGCTTCTGTAAGCTGGACGATTTGGCAATACACTTCCGGGTACCAAATCAATTTGGTGCTCAATCCCCCTCAATGGTGGTAATCCTTGAGGTAGCTCCTCCGGAAATACATCTTCAAATTCCTGCAAAAGTGAAAGAACAATGCTCGGAAGAAATCCGGCTATATCACTTGTGTTAAAAAGAATCTCTTTGTAAAGAATCAACACAAGTGGATCATGTGTGTGCAACAATTGTTTCAACTCACTCTTTTGGGCCATATATGTTTTCTTTTTGACCTCTTTCCTCTCATTTTCTTTTCCCTCATTTTTCTTTTGTATGGCTATCTCACTTTTTCTTTTAGCCATGTCATTTTTGTTTTCAAAGGTCATCTCACTTTTTAATTCACTATTTTTTTCGGCCTCATCTCTTTTTTTTTTTTTCAATTGGTCCTCCAACACTTGCTTTGGGGACAAAGGAAGTAAAACAATGGGTTCTTTATTGAGTACAAAAGAATATTTATTTCTAAACCCATCATGTGTCACTTGCCTATCATATTTCCATGGTCTTCCTAACAAAATATGACAAGCATGCATTGGTACCACATCACACAATACCTCATCAATATACTTCCCAATCGAAAACGAAACCAAAACTTGTTTGTTCACCTTCACTTCGGCACATTCATTCAACCACTGTAGCCTATATGTTTGAGGATGTTTCAAAGTAGGCAAGCTCAATTTTTCCACGATCTCAAGACTAGCAACATTGGTACAACTCCCTCCATCTATAATGATGTTGCAAACTTTGCCACTGACAAAGCATCTAGTATGGAACAAGTTTTCCCGCTGATTCGTCTCCTCTTCTTTGACTTGGGCACTCATGATACGCCTAGTCACTAATGCCTCACCCACAACTGCTTCATATCCCTCATCACGATCCTCTAATGCAGGCATCTCATCTTCATCCTCTCCATCATCTCCCTCACTATGAGATTCATACTCCCCATAATTATTCAACACCATCACCCTTTTATTGGGATATTGGCTAGCAATATGTCCAACTCCTTGACACCTAAAACATTTAATATCTCTAGAACGATTAATAGGAGTTTCAATTTTACCTTGCACTCCCTGCTTAGGCGCCTCCTGTTTAATGTCAACTTTGGGCTTGACCACTACCTTGCTTTCTTCACGTTTAACAACGTTGGAACGCCAAGATGTTGATGTATTACCAGATTGTGTGGTACGACCAACTCCTCTCCTCTTCAGTTGTTGCTCCACTTTTATCGCCATCTGCACCATTCATCTAGATCCAAGTAATGTCTAAGTTCCACTTGGTCTTGAATTTCCCTGTTCAAACCACACAGAAAACGAGCCATCCTCATCTGTGTTTGCTCTAATCATGACTACTTCCAATTCTTTATAGTAGTCCTCAACACTCTTCACACCCTGTCTCAAAGTTTGTAACTTCTTAAACATTTCTCTATAGTAGTGATTTGGTACAAACCTCTTCCTCATTACGCTTTTCATCTCAGCCCAAGTTTCTATAGGCCTCTCATTGCATCTTCTCTTAGTGGTCACTAATTGATCCCACCAAATAAGTGCATAATCAACAAATTCAACCACGGCCAACCTAACCTTCTTTTGTTCGGAATAATGGTGACAATCAAACACAAATTCAACTCGCTTTTCCCATTCTAAATAAGCCTCTGGATCCGACTTACCATGGAACGACGGAATTTTCATCTTAATGCTACCTATGTTATTATCTTCCTTATTCCCATCATCGTATCTACCACGTAAGGCTTCTTTTCTTCCCCTACCAAATCCTCTACCTCTTCTGCTCCTACCCCAGTTCTCGTTTTGACTCTCCTCTTCTACTCCCAATTCATAATCATCCTCTTCTTCTTCGACTGTACCCAAACCTTTAGGCTTAGATTTATTTTCACTAGTGCTAACTTCAAGCCTATCCAACCTCTCATATAAAGGATCCAACTCGACCCTCATCATTCTACTAAAATGCCCAAATAACGCCTCCATTTGAACCTTAGACAACCCCTGGTTCGAACTCTCTCCTTCTTCCCTCTCCATTTTAATTTCAGATTTTGTACCTGCAATAAAATGTTAGTAGAAATAAAAGATTTTCCTCACCCAAATTCTCACGATCACTCCAAAGAAATAACACTCGCACTCAAATGTTTTTCACTCGAATTTGATAGTTCTCTCAATGGTGTGCTCAATCTTTATATTTTCTTTTTATCAAACTAACAAGATTCAACTTGTGAACACTTGCAACTGTCTCACTTGGATTGCACAAAAAACAAGAACGATAGAATAACACATAACAAATTTTTTTTTTTTCGAAAATTCGGGATTATCAAATAACAAAGGATGATAGAAATAACGCAGATCTTAAAATAGAACAAAGGATAACACAAAACTGAAACAGAACGAATTTTTGTTTTTGATTTTGATAGATATGACAATAGAAACAAAAGTATAATACAGATCTGACGAATTTTTAAACAGATCTGAAAATGATAACTTACTTGAATCAAACAGAACCAGAAGCTCTGATACCAAATGATACGAATCCTCATACGAATGAAAGGCAAGTACGAATATAGAAATCGCATCCTCAATTCAATAACAAACAAGAAACGATTATGTTGTCACGATCTTTTGAAACAAGTAACGATTTTGTGATATTCACCTCTAAGCGATTATAACTTAGCAACAAATATCAACGATAAAACAATTCAATTTCAAACGAAACTTCAAAGAACTTGTTTTGACAATCCGTGCGAAGAACAATCGACAAACGCCACAAAGATGCAATCTTTGATAAGTTTGATTTTGATAAACACAAAGCACAAGCCTTGCAAATTGAGAGAAATCTCCAATAATTTGATATCAATCTTCAATAATTTCGTTCATCCCCCTTACAATACATTATATAAACAATAAAAATAAGAAAATTTGTGTGAAAAGGCTTAAATAAGATAACTAGCAACTTTGACACGGAAGTGCGCCAAAAGACCGCGGGTGCGGTGCTTGTATGACCGCGGGTGCGGTGTAGCTTCGGCAACAGACCGTGGGTGCGCTAATGATTTGACCGCGGGTGCGGTGCAGCATCGGGAAATTTTCTTAAATTTGATTATCATGGACCGCGGGTGCGGTCCCTGCCTTAGCGCGGGTGCGCTGGACCTTCGGCAATTGCACTTGAATAACATTCCAAAGACCTCCAATATTATTCCCATGATTCCCAACCTCTTCTAATTTAGTCATCCAATTTGTAGATCCTCCTAGGTAGTTCATCATGAGTCCTTGAAGTGCTTTTTTAAACTTCTTGCTACGTCCCCTCGTTATAGGTCCTTCGGGCAATATCAACGAATCTCATGTTTTCTTTGGTGCTTGATCAACCACGTTTGCATCACTGAGAAGGTAGAGAGAGCAATGGACATTTCTTCCTTCGTAAGTCCTGAAAAATCAGAGGTGCCTGAGATTGGAAGAAACAAGGTTGAACCAAGTAGTGCAGCATCAATGGAAATAGATGCGTCCCCCTGGGAATGAATGATATTTCCATTTTGAACTGTTACTTTGGCAAAGAATTCCAAAAGTGCGGTCTTACAGATAACAGCAGGTGCTTTCAGAAACTTTTTGAGTCCTGATTTCTCAACAGCTTTGAACATCTGAACAAGTCCTTCATCCTTGATGGTAAGTACTGATGCAAAGTTGACTTGATAAGCATTGAGATTGTAAGCTCCAGCCATTTCTTCGCCTGTAAATGAGAGAACATTGAAGTAGATTATGCGATGAAGAATACGAGAGAAAGCAGTAGCTAGAAAGCAGAAGTCTGAAAAGAAACATTAAGGAGAAAAGAAAATAAGTGGCAGTTAAAATTAAAAAAAAAATGTACAGCCTTCAGTGTAAACACAATGACACGTTTCAATATGTTTACGGTTGAGTATTTGAAAAGTTCAACAGAGTGTGTCAGAGACAAACTAATGATTTCAAAATTTGAAAGGTAATAAAAAGAGCGGGCTGTCCAATTGGTTACTGAAAAATAACCAGAAGAGGGTTTGTCGTTTTATGATAATATCTACTGGAAGTCATAAGGTGCTGAAATATTTCCAGCATTTTAATAAAAAACCAGTAGACAATTGTTTTATCGAAAAGACAAACATCCTTTTTGCTTATGACAAAGTACGGAAATGACAGTCTGAAAACGATACTGTTCCCCCTAAATCAATGCAACTAATTATTGCGAAGATACAAAATCTGAGGGAAGTGACAGATGATTCTTGGTAATCGAGTAGTCAGATAGCCGTCTCTTTAGCTTTCTAGAATTCTATATAAGTGCCTGCAAGATCACAAACTAAGTCATATAAACTTTTATCAAATCAAATGGGTAGAACAAGTAATCTCTTGGAGTCTTCTCCAGAGTCTGAATCAGCAGAGGATTTCCAGAAGCAACTTCCAGTGTCTCGTAAGAAGATGTTTGAAGACATCATTTTTCAAGATATGAGGGCTGAGAAGAAAATCCTAAGTTTATAATATGAACAATCAGTAAGATTGTTCAAAATTATTAGGACTAAGTTGTGGAATCACCTCTTCCACAACCACAATCATTCGAGGAGAGGGGTTCCCAGCAGTCCTTAGATAGGTTTCTGCTTAAGTACTTTGCACGAAGTACTTCAAGCTGCTGATATCAACAAATGTAGTAGATAAACATTCTGAGTGGCAAGACTCTGTAGGAAATGAATTAGACAGTGTAACCTGGTTTCGATTACATTCTAAATAAAATAACAATGGTGGTGACAAGTTGTTTCTTTACTCTTCTACAAATAAATCAAAGTTAGTCAAATAACATATAATATATTTTATCAAAATAATCAAGTTAAATCAATTAAGCCGAGTATATTACGGAAATAAGGAAACTTATTCTCAGTCAGAGGTTTAGTAAAGATGTCTGCTATTTGTAAATCAGTAGAAACATATTCCAGACGAATGTTCTTCTTCTGCACATGATCTCTAATAAAATGATGTCTGATGTCAATGTGCTTTGTTCTGGAATGAAGTACTGGATTTTGCGTAATTGCAATGGCACTGGTGTTGTCACAGAAGATAGGTGATTCAGAGGCGTGAACTCCATAGTCTTTAAGTTGTTGCTGCATCCATAGTATTTGGGAGCAGCAGCGAGGTATTCTGCTTCTGCAGTAGAAGTAGCTATGGAAGTCTGCTTTTTACTAAACCAGGAGATCAGCCTATCACCAAGGAATTGACAAAAACCACTTGTGCTTTTCCTGTCTAGCTTGCAACCTGCATAATTAGCATCTGAATATCCAATAAGATTAAAAGATGAATCATTGGGATATCATAAGCCGACATTTTGAGTTCCCTTTAAGTACTTCAGAATACGTTTAGCAGCAATGTAATGTGACTGCTTAGGGTTGGATTGAAATTTTGCACAAATGCAAACAACAAACATAATATCAGGTCTATTGGCAGTGAAATATGACAAATAACCAATAAGACCACGATACTGAGTTACCTCTACTGGAGTTCCACTATCATCCTTATCAAGTTTAGTAGATGAGCTCATTGGAGTGGAAGCAGTAGAGCATGCTTTCATGCCAAACTTTTTCAGTTGCTCCTTGGTGTACTTAGCTTGATTTATGAAAATTCCAGTATCGAGTTGCTTGATCTGTAGTCCTAGGAAGAATGTTAATTCTCCCATCATGCTCATTTCAAACTGATCCTGCATCAATTTAGAAAACTTTGCACGTAATTTGGGGTTAGTTGACCCAAAAATTATGTCATCAACATAAATCTGTACTAACAAAATGTGCTTATTCTTAACTAGGGTAGATAGTGTCTTATCTACTGTGCCGATTGTAAAATCATGATTGACAAGGAATTGTAAAAGGGTGTCATACCATGTCCTAGGTGCCTGTTTTAAACCATACAGGGCTTTGTGTAATTTGAATACATGATGAGGTAAGAAATGATCGATAAAACCTGGAGGTTGTTCAACATAGACCTCTTCTTGCTGTAGACCATTCAGGAATGTGCTTTTCACGTCCATCTGATAAACTTTGTTATTTTTGAAAGCAGCAAAGGCCAAAAATATTCTGATGGCTTCAAGCCTTGCTACTGGTGCAAAGGTTTCATCGTAGTCTATTCTTTTTCTTGTCTAAAACCTTGAGCTACCAGTCTTGCTTTATTTCTGACGACATTGCCTTCTTCATTTAGTTTGTTTCTGAATACCCACCGAGTTCCAATAACGGCTTGATAAGATGGTATGGGTACAAGAAACCACACTTCATTTCTCTTGAATTGATTCAGCTCTTCTTGCATAGCTTCTATCCAACTGGAATCCAGAAGAGCTTCTTCAATTTTCTTTGGTTCATCCTGGGATATAAAAGCAGCATGCATATATTCATTTATCATTTGCCTTCTAGTTCTTAACGGAGCTACATGATTACCAATAACCAGGGATGGAGGATGTGATTTCCTCCAAACAAAGGGGTTTACAAAGATTTCTTCTTGGTTTGATGTATTTGAAATGTGCTCAGCTGGAGCAGTAGCAGGTTCTGGAACGTTCACTTCTGGTTGGTAAATCTTGTGTCTGAACAATCGGTTCTGCCAGAGGAATGTCTGGTTCTGGATTTTGAGCATTTTTAACTCTAGGTTCTGCATCATCTTCACTATCCAGTTCCACATGAATCCTGTCTAACCTGTTACTTAGATTTGATACGTTAGAAATTCCAAGAGCACTGTTATCTTCATAAAAAACAACGTGAATAGATTATTCAACATTGAGAGTTCTATTGTTGAAAATTCTAAAAACTTTGCTTACTGCTGAATATCCAAGAAAAAGTTCAGCATCTGATTTTGAATCAAATGTGGATAAATAATTTTTACCGTTGTTGTGAACAAAGCATCTACAACCAAATACATGAAAATAAGATACGTTAGGCTTACTCCCTTTCCATATTTCATATGGAGTTTGATTGTGCCTCTTGTTGATCATGGTTCTGTTTTGTGTGTAGCATGCTGTGTTGATTGATTCTGCCCAGAAGCGCTAAGAGATGTCTGCATCTGCTAGCATCGTTCTAGCAGCTTCCTTAAGAGTTTTGTTTCTCTTCTCAGCCACTCCATTTTTTTGAGGCGTTCTGGCAGCTGAATATTCATGATGAATACCTTGTTCATCTAAGTACAACTCAAGAATCTTGTTAGTAAACTCAGTACCCCGATCACTTCTGATCTTAATGATGGAAATAGATTTTTCATTTTGAATCCTTTTCAGAAGCTTGATCAGGAGACTGCTGGTTTGATCTTTTTCAGTAAGAAATATTACCCATGTAAATCTAGAAAAATCATCAACAACAACAAGTGTATACTTCATTCTCCCTAAGCTCATGATAGGGATTGGACCAAATAAGTCCATTTGCAATAATTCCAAACACCTTGAAGTTGATTTACTACCTTTATTCTTGAAGCTAGATCTTACCTACTTCCCAAGTTGACATGCAGAACACACATGATTCTTAACAAAGTTAATGTTGGGAAATCCATCAACTATGTTCTGCTTCTTTAGATTATTGATTGACTTGAAATTCAGGTGATTCAATCTCTTGTGCCAGAGCCAATGCTTATCAGCAAGAGAGGCAACTAAACATGTAGGAACACTAGCATGATCTAAGTTCCATGAAACTTTGTAGGTGTTGCCTTCCCTCTTTCCAATTAACACAGTAGACTCAGCAGAATCTTTAACTGTGCATATGTGCTTCTGAAAAGCTACAGAATAGCCATTATCACACAGTTGACTAATGCTAATCAAATTTTAACAGAGATTCTCAACCAGTAGTACATCATTGATAGTTATGTTATCATGGATAATCTTACCCTTACCCACGGTTTTACCTTTTGAGTTGTCCCCAAAAGTTATCTTTGTTCTAGTACAACTCATGACTTCTGATAGCAGATTTTTCTGTCCTGTCATGTGTCTGGAGCATCCACTATCCAGATACCATGTGGAGCTGCTGATTTTGATTTTCTTCTGTTGTTCCTGCAAACACAAGTTTTAGTATCTCGTACCCAAATCTATTTGGGTCCAAGCCTTATCAGTCCTTTAGGGACCCACATTTGTACAATTCTTGGTGACCTTGTACTTCGGGTATCCAAAGCGGTGTGTGCAACAGAATGTCTATTATTTCTAACAGTATGCATATTTGAATGTTGTTTTTCCCTTCTGTTTGTGATGTCTGGCCTGTATCTCTTCTGAACAGGTTTAGAATTATAGTACTGGTAGTTTTTAACCTTCATAGGGGGTTGTCCTCCTGAGTTCAATCCTCTACTGGATCCAGCACTCTGGTGAACTTTCCCCTTAGGTTCAACATAGCCCAAACCATAATGTTTTCTTCTGTTCATCTTATTTACATTCATTTCAACTCGAACAGTAGGTACTTCAGGTTCATATACCACACTGGATTTGACAAAATGAATGAACTTTCCTTCGCCTTTATCCAGTTCTGGCTTGGTACTGGTTTCAGAAGTGCTTTCATTACTGCTGAATCCGAGACCACTTCAATCTCCGGATTGCTTCTGCAATTCTTGCATCTTCTCAAAAGAAACAGACGACTTATTTCATTCATTTATCAGAACAGACATCTTCTGATTTTCAGATTTCATTGTCTGGTAATCTGAATTTACTCTTTCATTCTCAGTTCTTAACTTACTTATCTCAACTTTTAAATCATTGCAGCTATTCTCTTGTAAACAAGTGAACTTATTGACTTGATTTTTTAAGTTTTGATTTTCAGTCTTAACTTTCTCGAATGACTGAGAAAGTCTTGAGTACTCTTCCACCATGTCATGCAATGCCTTAATCAAATCAGTTCGTGTAAATTCGTTAGAGTCAAAGTCAAGTACCTCTTCAGATGTCGAGATTGGTTCAATGTCTGCCATAAGACACTTGATCTCTTCTGCATCACTTTCACTAGAATGACTTTCTGAGTCAGATGACTCAGAACTGGAATCCGCCCATTTAGACTTGTTTTCTTCACCAATCATCGCTTTGCAGTCTCTTCTGAACTTCTTTTCGTTCCTTTTGTATTCCTTCTTCTTCTTGTTATCTTTCTTGGGCTTTGGACAATCAGCAATAAAGTGACCAATCTTTCCACAGTTGAAGCACGACATATCACCAGGTGGTGAATCCTTATTGAAATTCTGATTAGGACTTTGGTAAGCTCGGTGATTCTTTTTCATAAATCTGGAGAATTTCTTCACAAAGAGAGACATAGCATCATTGCTGATCTTTTCAGCAGTCTTTTCAGAGGTGGTCTCAATGATGGTAGCAGGTACTGCTTGTGGAATAACTACAGTAGCAGCAGTAGTAGAAGAAGTCGCAGCAGTAGCAGCAAGAGCCTTTGTTGGCAGATTTGTTGAGGGCTCTTCTCCGCTTCTCACTTCTAGCTCGAACTCATAGGCTTTTAAGTCAGCGAACAAGTCATGTAGCTCCAACTTGTTTAGATCTTTAGAGACTCTCATAGCCATTGTTTTGACGTCCCATTCTCTGGGTAAAGCCCTCATCACCTTGAGTGCTATTTCTCTATTGACATGCTCTTTACCAAGAGCTGCAAGTTCATTAACCAGGCTACTGAAACGTTCATCAAACTCATTTAGAGTTTCACCAGCCTTCATTTTCAGATTTTCAAACTTCTGCATTGCTACAGACAGTTTTCTTTCCTTTGTCTGCTCATTTCCTTCACATATTTGAATGAGCTTTTCCTAGATTTCTTTCGCGGTAGAAAACATCTTGATTTTTCTAAAGGTGTTCTTATCAAGAGTTTTATAAAGAATGTCCTTCGCGACGTTGTCGAGATTGGCTTTCTTCTTATATTCGTCAGTCCATTTGCTTCTTTGTTTTTCAACCATTTGCGGTGCACCATCAGTAACAGCACCAGTTGTATTAGGCTTTAAGATCTTTAATGGACCATCTGTGATGACATACCACATGTCATCATCTTGGGCTGCAATATGAGCTTGCATACGGATCTTCCAATCATCAAAGTCTTCTTTTGAGAACATAGGAACCTTGTTGAAATGTGCCATAACTGTTTGTAAATATTTCAGAACAAGAGAAAACTGCTCTGATACCACTTGGTGGGGATCGGTGAAGAGTTTAGAGAGGGGGGGGGGGTGAATAACCTCTTTCCTTTACTGATAGATTTTGCAAAGGGTGCTAAAATCCTGTTAGAGATTGTAGCTTTTCTTGTTTAAGGTTACGCCTAGCAGATCACTTAATAAGTGCGGAAACAATCCGATGGAGTAGGGTGAAAAATAGTAATAGCAATAGTCAATACAACAGTAGTTGTTTCTGAAAGTTCGAAGATAAAATATTCTACGTCTCTCCTTCTTCTGTTTCCAGAAGGTATCAGTAAAAGACTTTGGATTTTATAGTACAACACTCGTACAAACCCACTTTAGCAGGACTTATCCTTTGCGTACTGAAACTCTTAGTAACTCAAGAAAATATGATTCAATATGACAATGTTCTGGAAAAGACTCTTTTCCAGTTTACAGACTCTTTCAAAGGAATATCGAAAGAGGTTTTACTACAAGAGATTAAGAAAAAGTAATACAAAATGATCTCCAAATATCAGATATAAGATATTAAGCGTGTACTGCTTTTCTACAACTTTGAGCTTGAAGATAACGATTGGTTCGCGATTTGCTCAATGTAACTTTAGATAGATAATAAAGTTAATCAGTGTTGTTCTTCAAATGGGTTTGATCCATATATATAGATAACTTGAATCCAACGTCTATAATAAAAATGACTTCTTTGACTGCTGATGAAATTAGCTTTATTACCTGAAAAGGGTCCTGTAGAAAATTTTCAGAGCAATCAGTCTTGTTTCATACCAAAACTGGTAAGACGTAATAAAAAACTTCGTACAACATTAATGGTGCAATTAATACTAGTACTCGATAAAGTAACGGTAACATTTAAGACTTGTTCTGCTAGCACAGAAGACGTTAAGTTACTCTAATTTTAGACTGAGTTCTGCTTCTGGTTTTCTAAGTTCTGAAGACTACTGCTTTTATATTGCCTACTGATTTTAACTTACAACCTGCTGTTTTTGATTTTTATCGCCACAATTAAGTTAAGTCTAACAGATGGTCTAGGTACCAAATATCATACCTTGTTTATTTCAAACTTTTTTGATTCATCATGCATTGCTTCAATCCAACTGTTATCTACTAAAGATTCATTGATTTTCTTAGGTTCCAATAGAGAAATAAAAAAATTATGCAAGAAATCATTAATCATTTGTTGTCTAGTTCTAAGAGATGAAAAAGGATTATCAATTATCAATTAGGGTGGATGAGTCTTACTCCATTTGTAACTTGGTACATGTGGATTACCATTAGAAATTATTGGAGTAGGATCAATTAGGTTTTCCTCAGCTAGATTTTCATCAGCTTGGGTATCATCAGTATGTTCAAATCTACTTGATTTAGATCAGTCTCGTTCATCTGTTTTGCATTTCTTTGTATAGCTGTCTGGTTTTAGATCTCCGGTTTAGGTAACTGATAAATCCTCTTATTTACTTTGATTTCTTCTTTGCTTAATATGATTGGTCAACTCAGCTAGGTTAGTTTTATCATAAATCAACTCAGTTTCATAAAAAAATGAAAAATCTATTCCACATTTAAATTTTTCTTATTAAATAACATAAAGTTCTTACTAACCGCTGAATGATTTAGAAAACATCAAATTTGACATCAAATGCAAAACGATGAATTTTTTCATTAGTATGAATGCAATATTTACATCCAAAAACATGAAAATAAGCTAAGTTAGGCTTACTCCCATTCCATATTTCATTTGAAGTTTTACCATCCCTTTGGTTGATCATGGATCGGTTCTGTGTGTAGGATGCAATGTTCATTTATTTTGCCCAAAATTTTTGTGAAACACCGAATTCAGTAAGAATTATCCTTCCAGCTTCTTTCAAAGTCTTGTTCTTTCTTTCAAAATTTTTTTTCTGTTGAGATATTATTGCTGCAGAATCCTTATGTTGAATAATCATGTTGAATTCTTGAGATCTTATTGCTGCATCAACTCTGTTCTGTTGAGATATTATTAGCTTTTTTCCAACGCTGCATGATGGAAATCTTCCATGACATGATTGAGGATTTTATTGAGATATTCCTGGATGAATTTTAAGTTTTTAGCACTTCACTTGATTCTTGCTTGATTAATTTGTCTACGGTTTAAGAAAGACATGAAGAGTCAAGTTTAGTCTTGAACTGGGAAAAATGTCATTAGCCATAAAATTTCTGAAAATGGATTGAGGTAGGTAAGGAGAAAACTGAAGTAATTGAGAAACTCCCACCTCCAACTAATGTTAAAGGGGTGCTTAGTTTTTTAGGACATGGAGGGTTCTACAAACTTTTCGTGAAGGACTTATCTAGCATTGCCAAGACTCTCACTAATTTGCTAGTAAAATATATGCACTTTGATTTTTCTGCTGAGTGTGTGTAGGCATTCCCGACTCTAAAGCAAAAGTTGATCATTGCGCCAGTGATCTTACAACTTTACTTGGGATCCCCTTTTGAGGTGACATGCGATGCAAATGACACAGCTCTAGGAGTTGTCTTAGGACAAGACAGATTAAAAAACATTCATGTCAACCACTATGCTAGCATGACACTATGAGCTGCCAAACTGAATTATGCTACTACAGAGAAAGAGCTACTTACTGTTGTGTTTGCCCTAGACAAATTCAGATCATACTTGATATGTAGCGAAGTGATTGTGCACACTGACCATTCGGCCCTGAAGTACTGAATAGATAAGAAGGATGCAAAACTATAAGGCTAATTCTCTGGATTATTTTGTTGTAGGAATTTGAACTTGAAATTGTTGATAGGAAAGGGATAGAAAACCAAGCAGCAGACCATCTTTTGCACTTGAAGAATCCAATTCAAAGCAGTGGCAATATTCGCGATCAATTTCTCGATAAATAGATCTTTGAGGTCAACAATTTATCTAGTCTGCTTATTTTATAAATTATATTTCAAGTATGTTTCTACCTCCTCATTTTACTTATCAGCAAAAAAATAAATTTTTTTCGGACTTGAAATATTAATTGTGGGAAGATCCTTAATTGTTTAGGATATGCGTAGATGATATAATTCGTAGATATAATCTCATGGAAGAGGTAAGTAAAATTTTATTTCATTGTCATATGAGTCCAGCAAGAGGCCATTTTGGGTGTCTCCAGAACTGCATCTTTAATCTTGCTTTTATTGGCCCACCTTATTTTAAGATGCTTATGAATATGTTACAAAATGTGATGACTATCAGCATACTGGTAACATTTCTAGGTGACACAAGATGCCTCTTACTAATATTTTGGTTTATGAGATTTTTGATGCGTGGGGAATAGACTTCATGGGTCCTTTTTCGATTTGATTTGGGAACAAGTATATTCTTGTATCTGTCGATTATATGTCTAAATTGGTGGAAGAAATGACTTGCAAAATTAATGACTCTAGGCTCATCATTAAATTTCTCAAGAAAAATATTTTTTCACGTTTTGGCACAACTAGAGCCATTAGTAGTGATGGGGGTATTCACTTTTGTAACTATCACTTTGAAAATCTTTTGGTCAAGTATGGGGTCAGACATAAGGTGGCGACACCGTATCACCCTCAAATCTTTGGCCAAGTTGATATATCGAATAGAGAAATAAAATGGATTCTAGGGATGACTGTTGGTGCTTCAAGGAAAGAATTGTCTAATAAACTTGATGATGCGTTTTGGGCTTATCGCACAACTTTTAAAACCCCTATTGGAATGTCTCCATTTCGAATAGAATTTTTCAAAATAGCAAAGATTCTTAAATCCTCTCAAAGTCACTTGAACCAACCCTCAATTCATTAGATCCTAGCCCATGGAAGACTTGACCAGCCCTTATACAACCCTCCTTGGACCATGACGAGCCCTTACCAACCCATAGGACCAGCCTCTACAAACCAGGCAAGCACAACTCTAAACCTGCGGCCCTACATGCCTTAAGCCACCCAAACGATGTGCAACCTTCAACCTCCCATTGCAGCCCTTGCACAGCACATATAGGACTATGACTAGACCCCCCTTAGGACCCTTGAACACATCCTAAACAATAACTAGCAGCCGCTCTTCCTAGGACCAAAAGGCAAACCCTAGTTTTCTTAAAACCCATATTTTTGTTCAGCATGTTACCCCTTCTTGTCCATCCCTTAAACATAAATCTCTGGAACCTTAAACATGTTTAAAAATGTCCCTCCTAATAGGCCTATCATGGCAGCCCCTTTTGCATTATAATCATGAATTAAGAACCATAAAAATCAATGTTTTGTTCATGTTTTGCCATAAAAACGAAAATAGAAGAAAGTGAATCATGTTTTCATGCACACCTGTATTAACACTATAATAGGGTATGAATGATGAGTGAAGGAAGATTAAGGCGTGGCAAATTTCACGCACGAAAAACAACTTGCAATGCAAGGAACGTTGACGGAGAAAAGAACTTTCTAAATTACCTTCAAAATCACGTGGATTTGCCTTCGAAAAAACATCTGTGTGTGGGTGTGCTGATGGAGAAGAAAAATCTTAGGTTTTCAGTGTTTTAAAAATGTGGTGGAAGTGTTTTGGGTTTAGGAAATTCTATCTTTTTATATAAATAATTGGGTAGGAGTTCAGGCCCAAAAACCTTATTATAATAGACCAATTATAGTGTAGGTAAAATTTTTCATTTAGTAAAGTTTTCGAAATATTAGCCGAGTTCCCTGAAAAGTCATTATTTTCGTCAAAAATCGATTATCGTTTTAAAATACGACTCGACGTGTAAAAACACCTCAAAAAGCATCATTTTAGAAAATACGATTTGAGATATACCATATATTCAATAATTAAACATAATCATTTAATAAAAAAAATTCTCTTTATGGTCCCCGGTCTCCGTTCTTCGACCGCGTCTCAAATAACCCTTAAAACACAGTTTTATGCGTTATAATATAAAACCCTATTTAAACATGTAAACATGTCTACTAAATTTATTTAATACAAATAAAATAATTTAATTAGTCATTTTTCATTTTCCTTGATTTTCATGCTGTTGGATTATGTTATCGCATTTTGGACTTTAAAATTCCTCTCTCCTTAAATGAAATTTCGTCCTCGAAATTAAGGATTTCCAAATAACTCCTTGTAGCGAATCCTCATGTTTGTCTCAGTTTCCCAAGTAGCTTCCTCCTTTGAATGATTTAGTCACTTGGCTTTGGCCCTTTAAATAACTTTATTTCAGAGCTTTCTTTCTTGCCTATCAAAAATTTGTATAGGTCTTTCCTCGTATGACATATTTGGAGTCAATTGCAGAGGTTCATAATTCCGTACATGTGAAAGATTCGACATGTAATTTTGCAACATCGAGATGTGGAACCCATTATGCACTCCAGCAAGAATCGGTGCAAAGCCATTCTATAAGCCAATGTTCCAATCTTCTCTAAAATCTCAAACGGTCCTATGAACCTTGGATTGAGTTTGTCTTTCTTAACAAATCTCATAACACCCTTCATAGGTGCTACTTTCACAAACATGTGGTCACCTATTGCAACTCTAGCTCCCTTCGCCGCTTATCAGCGTAGCTTTTCTGACGGCTTTGAGTAGTCTTCATCCTATTTCGGATTTTTTATACTAGCTCCGATGTCTGCTTGATCAAGTCCGTACCAAATTCTCCTCTTTCACCAACCTCGTCCTAATGTATCGATGATCTACACTTCCTCCCGTAAAGTGCCTCGTAAGGAGACAGACTTATAGAAAATTGGTAGCTATTATTATAGGTGAACTCCATTAGAGGTAACTTTGGCTCCCAAATTCCTTGGAAATCGATTATACAATCTCGGAGTTGATCCTCCAACATTTGAATCACTCTTTCGGACTGACCATCGGTTTGAGGATGAAACGCGGTGCGGAACAACAGCTTCGTTCCCATCGCTGAATTTAGACTCTTCCAGAAGGACAATGTGAACCCCATATCTCTGTCAGAAACAATGAACACATGAATTCAATGCAGTCGCACTATATCTCGGATATACAGCTCCGTATACTGTGTCATGTTCAATGTCGTCTTAATAGGTAGAAAGTGCGCTGATTTCGTAAGACGATCAACTATCACCCAAATGGCATTGAATCCCATGATAGTCCTTGGCAATCTCACTACAAAATCTATCTTGATGTTTTCCCTTTTCAACTCGGGAATAGAAAGTGGCTTAAGCTTCCCTGGCCTCTGATGCTCTACCTTAACTTGCTCGTATGTAAAACACTCGGACACAAAACGCAAGATGTCTCGCTTCATGCCCGGCGACCAATATAATTGCTGCAAATCCTTGTAAATATTCGTACTTCAAAAATGAATGAAGTACAGAGTATTATGAGCTTCTTTCATAGTAACATCTATCAGTGAATCACCACTATGAACCCATAGTCGATTTCGATATAGAAATATGCCCTCAAATCCAATCGAGTCGAAAACTTAAAGATTTTCTATCATTCGTCCCCCAAAATTCTTTGAAATTACAACTCTTCATCCTTAATAAATCTCGAAAATGCAAAATTAACAGAAAATAAGTTTTTGAAATTGCATATCAACCACTTAAAGTTTCCAAATTCTTTAATTTTGGTCCTTAAAATTTTCGATAATTGCATCCTAGCCCCATTAAATTTTGATTATAATCAATTCAGGCCCTAAACTCTCGAAATTTTACTTTTTTGATCCGTAAAATTCCAGAAATTACCGTAACTACCCCCCATTTTCAAGAATTCGCAAACACAGCCCTTGAAATTCTCAAACTTTTCAATTTAGTCCCTGAATTTTGGAAATTCCAGATTTCAACTTAGAATTTTCGGTCATATCAATTTCAGTCTCTGAACTTCTTAAAATTTCGATTTAGCCCTTGAAATCTCGGCCTCGAGCAGTTTAACGCTTGAACTTTTGGTTTTTGCATTTTAGCCCTTATAAATTCGATCACTTCATTTTTATTCCTTAATATTGTTATTTAGATTCAATTAATTCCTTTGCATTATCAAGGCTTATGTTTTATGTCCAATTTCTATAATTCTCAATGTCATCTCTTAATCCAACTATGGTAGAGCATGCAACCTATTTTCCTCTAAGTTCTTCATTATCCCAATCAATTTACATACCAATTTAACATTTCATGCAACAAAAGCAATATAAAAATGTTAAAAAACTAGGTTACCAGTAATCAGAATCGTGTCTGGTCTTGCTTCAGCCTCCTCAGCATGCATGATATAAGCTCTGCCAACAGTAGATCCTTTCTTTGGGTAATCCATGTCTTTATGTCCTTCCTCCTTGCAAATAACACACTTTTATGTTCCCCACATGCGCTTGCCAAAATGTGGGCGATTTCATTCTTTGCACAGTGGCCTCTCTTTAGGTTTTGGGGCTCCAAACTGTCGTGGCTATTGTTGCCTCGGTCTCTTCAGGTGTCCTTTGGGATTTTGCCTACCTTGAGCTTCGAGAGGTCCCGTAAATTTCCGCTTATTCGGCTGAGAATTATGCTGGTGCTGATGCCTCTTGCGCTGTATCTCAAAATCAATATCCTTCAAGGCTTGTTCATCTTGGAAAACACAAGCAGTGGCAGCTGTATAATCCACCAGTTGCATCAACATCACATCACGACGTATAGTAGGTCGAAGGCCATCCAAGAAGTACCTAAGTTTCTCAGCAGCGTCTCTAGCAATGAGAAGCACAAAGTGACAACCCCTATCAAACCTCCTAATGAATTCATCCACATACATGTCTCCCTGACGGAGACTAATAAACTCCCTCTTCAAGCGTCCTAGAATGTCAGTAGTAAAATACTTCTCATTGAAGATGTTCTTGAACTGCACCCAAGTGAGGGTGGCTAGATTAATACCATATTCAGCTCCTTCCCACCTAAGAGAAGCATCATCTCGCAGTATAAAAGTAGTACACCTAACTCGGTCAGCATCTCCCATTTTCAGTTTATAGAAATGCACCTAGAGTGATCTAATCCAAACCTCGGCAGAAAATGAGTAAGTGGTGCCTAAAATTCCTTCGCACCCAGCCTCCGGAACTGATCATAAATATCGTGATGTGACCTCAGAGCCTGCTGAGCCTGGTGCTCAAAGAAACATGCCATACCCTCAAACGCTCTAGTAGTAGCATCTCCATTGGGAGGTGGGGGTGCATTCTCCCTACGATCCTCATTAGTCTCAACTTGCCTATCGCTAATAAGTGCGCGTCTAGGAGACATTATATCTGAACGTTTTCCAAATTTTAAAGTAACCAACATGCATTTAAAGCTAAGCTTCTAATCATGCAGCATATAAATATCCTTTTTCGAGCAACTTTAAGCATAAATATCAATTAAATTTAAAAATATTTCAAACATGTAACTTAAGCATATAAACCATGTAAGCATATAGGTACCGTCTTAAAAATCATTTAAATAATTTAAACTTATATAGTTGATTCTTGACGACTGAGCTTTCCGAAACTAGCGGCGGCACAACCTTTTAACAAGAACATTGCTCTGATACCAACTGAATGAAACGTCTACTCATTTAAAAATGCGGAAATATTTTTTTTTTAAAAAAAGCTAGCATTTTCGAAATATCATTTAAACGTTTCGCATGCATGCGCTCTACATAAAAATATAAGATTTAAAAATGATCTTAAATATTTGGCAGTAAAAATAGCACAGTTTAAAATAACCAAACTCGTCCAAAATCATATGTAAACATAAACGTATAAAAATCTTAAAATCATCAACGTAGGAAAATGTTCGTATACTCTCAAAACTCGTAAATCATAATGCGGAAAACAGCGGTCCTCGGGTCATGTCACCGCACCAGAGCTGCCTACTCAGAGTTCAGCACTTCCAGTCTCCTCAACATCAAGCTCACCTGCATCACGCATGCCTAGTGAGTCTAAAGACTCAACACACCTGTACCAGTAATAACAAGTACATATACGTAGCACACAGCAGTGAAAAATATCATAATCAACATACATTTCATTTCTGCAGTAAAAATCGTATAAGACACGTATCCTTTAAAAACATGGTAATAATCATAGCATGTATCATCGTATCAGATTATGCGTGTTAAATCATGTCATCTCATTTCATCATAAACTTATACATTATCTTTTAATTGAGTTCAGTTCATTATTTGTGACTTTCGTATCATCTCTATCGTATCAGATCTATTCGATGGATCCATCTATAAAAACGTGGCACCCGGCGGCGGGGACATCAGCGACAGCATTACCCGTCCACTGAGCCTTGGCCTCAGCTCATCATATCTCATGTCATCGTATACATATACATCGTATGTCACAACCAACTCCCATCCTTCAAAAACTTCATCATATCACCACTTAATAAAAACATGCATATACATAATTTTTCCTTTAAACCAAGCATGCAACGTATTTCTCGTAATTACATAAAAATCATAAA
Source organism: Primulina tabacum (assembly GCF_025594145.1). Classification (NCBI taxonomy): domain Eukaryota; kingdom Viridiplantae; phylum Streptophyta; class Magnoliopsida; order Lamiales; family Gesneriaceae; genus Primulina; species Primulina tabacum. The sequence continues at coordinate 22,874,493 of NC_134553.1, read as the reverse complement.
CGTGATGCATAAATATTTAAATCATGATAAAATATGCTCAGGGCGCTCCCAGGAAAAAAATCTCACCCCGGGTGCAAAATGACCATTTTGCCCTTGGAAATCCAAAAATTACCGCTTTGCCCCTAGACGTAAAATTTCACGTTTTTGACATTTTCTTAATTCCATTGATTCTAACATGTCCCAATTAAATATTTAAGCCTAAAAGAATTTTTTCAAATTTTTATTTGGTCTAAATCGATGACTTTTTAATTAATCTTTAAATATAACATATTAATGTGTTTTAATCACGAATTAAACAAAACCTTAGCATAAAATTCCCAAATTTAAAACTTAGACTTAGACATCTAATAATTATTTGAGTTAAAATATAATTTTTTATAATTTTATTAAGTTTAAATCTAAGCATTTCTATTAATTCTTTAATTAATGTTTCGTGCGGCGATTAAATCCCAGATAAAACCAAAACTCATTATTTTGATCCAAATCTTACCAAGCTCCTTAAAACATCCCAAAACATATTTAAAATCCTTCCTAGATGTAAACTCGAGCCCATTATTCAACTTAACCGATTAGTTTTAAAACTTGGATTGGGGTCTCGGTTTTAAGCCGAATCCACTCGAAACTCAACCAAACTTCTCCCAAATTTTTACCATAATTTACAAATACTTAAAAGTCCTAAACCCAACAATTCCAGCCCCTAAACTCACGAGACCAATGTCTTACAGCTGCTGGAAAGTTTCTGGAAAAATTGCAACTTCCCTACCTCAAACCTGAAATTACACCACTCGCATCCTTGCGCTTCCCGACTCGCACAAGCTCACACCCAGGGACGGAGCCACCCGAAAGGCTGGGGTGGGCACCAGCCCAGGGTAAAAAAATATGATTGTTATGTATTTTAATTATAGATTATGTTAAATTTTTGTAAAACTCATTAGTAAGTGAAATATTTATTGTTCCTTAAAGCTTGAGCCTAGGTTCCGTTGAATAAGAGCCTAAGATGAAAAAATTTCCTGGCTACGTCCCTGCTCACACCAACCACGAACTAACCTACTAGGGACCAAGACCAGCTCGTTGACCTCCCCTTGGACTGACCAAACCACGCCCTAAGCCCCCAAACTCGCGGACATGCGCCATCACTCAAACCACTCCTCTTCTAACCACCTGAGGCCAACCATGCACCAAGCCCGTCGAACAATCTAAGGGTCAAGACCAGCAACTTCCAGCCTTCACCCAGACCCGTCACAGACCCAAAAGGGTCGGCTCCTTGTTTGGGATCGAGCCACCCACGATTGTACACACCACACCCCCGATCTACCCCCATACAAGACCTAACCGCAACCGTCTCCACTAGCTACTCCTTCCACTCGCCCAAGCCATAATTCCAGCCCCTTGCCACTGATGTGCTTGACCAAAACAGCTTCCTATCCACCTAAGATGGCAGCCCCTTACACCAGCATGCATGAAAATGTGAGTTTGCATAATATAGTATGTAAAAATTCATGAAAACCGATGCATAAACAACATAACCTGCAATGATTTAACGCCTACAAGTATGCACACATTAAAGCCTATATATGGAGTGTGTGATGAGAAAAGAAGGGCGTGAGGCGTGCCTTTGATGATTCCTACGCAAGAACGATGAAGAATGGACGTCAGGAGGGCGCCGAAGAATTTTCTCTTGATGAAATGAGCTTGGCCGACAGTTGCATCCATGGAGATGCTTAAAAAAATCCACATGAAAAGCTGAAGAGGAGAGGGGTGTCGGCTGATGTAGAATAATTGGTGTAGGGTAGCCAAGTGCAATATTTAATTAATTAGTAATCAACTAGCTAATAGGCCCTAAATTATTTAATTTAAAGCTTAATATAGTTTTAATCCCAATGAGTTTAAAAGTTGGCCCATTAATTCCAATCACACTCTCGAAAAGTATTTCGTGTTGGAAAGTTTTTGAAAATATTAGCCGAACCCTCAAAAAGTCCCCCGATTCGATAAAATTTACGTACCGTTAAAAATTAAAATCATGCGGGTAAAAATACCTAATAAAGCCCAATTCTTGAAAATACCTTTAAAACATCTTAAATTAATTAATAAAAATTAATCATGTAACAAAAATAATTTTCCTGATAATTCCCTGGTCTCCGATCCTCGTTCGAGCGCGAAATGCAACTTAAAAATCTTTAATGCACGAACCTTTAAAATTTCATGAAATAAATTCTATTATGTAATAATTATGCATGAACATTAAATAAATCATAAATTAAAACACAAATTAATGAAATAAACATGCATTTAATGCTTTAAAACAATTTAATAAAATACAAAAGAAATTTAATAAATTGCATACATGTGGTTTGCGTGAACCTTCAAATTTTTGGGACGTTAAAATCTACCCCCTTAAATTGAATTTCGTCCCCGAAATTCGCTTATCCTTGATAATCACTAAGTTTAGACTTAGTTCTAGTATCCCAATAATCCACGCTTTTGCGGTGCTACTCTGATAAAATAATAAATCTTAAGATGTCCTTATGTCTCCTCGGTCCCAATAAACTCTACCTTCTAAATCCTCGTTTGCGAAACTCAACTTATAACGACCCATGGTGACCTAGTTTCATTTTTCTATAACCTCGAATTTCAACTTTTTTTAAACTTTTCAGTATTAGAAATGGCAGTCTGAATTTTATTGTGTCTTACTTTCTTATATTTACCCTGGATGTTCATTGACCTATTATATTAGCATTTATGTAGTTCAACTTGAGAAACCTTAGCACCAAAAATTACTGATCGACTTCTATCCTCGGTAATACAGTTAAAAGTTAAACCTTATCTCAGCCTCATAATAATGTTAGCCTAAGATCCTTGAATCGAATCTTTATCTTATGGCACCAAACTTACGTAACTTACTATTTACAAGTACATCCCGAATGTAAAATGGTTGCAAATCTTAAACCTCGAATAACGTTAATCCATAAAACCCAATTATACAATATCGATCTTCTACCTAATTAGTAAAACCATTCTCGCATCAGTTGCATGCATAAACTATTCCCTTCCCAATTACAATAAAGTTGAGGCCTAAGACCCTTGGACTTTCCTCATTGTAATGAATGTCACATTCTTACGTATCCCTAACTGCTTAATTAATACTAGCGTAGAAAACTTAATAAGTCATCCCATGGGAACCTTAGACTAACTCTAATAAATCAACTTCACTTACACCCCATAGAGTTCAAGAATCCCCATTCAAAGTTTTAGATTTCTTACTCGATAAAAATCTTAATATTCATTCATTGATAACCTATGTTGAACACCATTAATTCCCTTTTTTTTCCCCCAAATTTTTTGTCTAACCACTTCTCTCATAAACTTGAAATTCAAGTTTACTCAACCCAAGTAGTAATAGATAATATAACTCCACCACACATATCCGCTTAGTTCCAAGTTTCTTAATGACTTCCAAAAATTTCTCAAGACAAGGTGTCTACTTTAATTCTTACATGCTTCTATCGAGTAACCTAACCATCAATCATACCCAACTTCCTAGAAAAATTAAATTCCAACAAAGGTACAATCTTAAATGATAAGATCATGACTAAAACTTATGGTACATCAAACTTTAAGCTCCCAAAATAAGTTAACTTGTTGTCTAATCTTATAACTTAACTAATCGATCAACATTACCTTAAATTGTTATCACTTTAAATTCTTAATTTGCCACAACATTACCTCGCTAACGCTAAAATTTTCAAGCCCAAGGTTGATTCATCCTACAATGTCCTTGATTACCATTCCTTCTAACATTATAACCCAGATATTTCAAGTATCTAAATATTCCTTCGAGCCTAAATCGTCGAAAATTCCTATCATTTAAACCATTCAATCTTCAGTTACTGCTAATATGGTCCCTAAATTTCTTAAAAATAGCAAAATTAATTCTTACTTTCCTCGAATATTATCCAATTTTTCCTTGATTTCTAAAATTCAACAATTAGCCATAAGCTCTTGGCGTCCTTAATTCCATTTTATAAGTTCTTCGTAACACGAAGTTTAAAAATTTTAAGCTTATGAAACCCAAAATCAATTCCCGTAACCTCGAAAAATTGTTGATTTAACCCCAGTGTTCCTCAAAGTTGGAATTAAATCCTCAAAATTTTCGGAATTTTCAATTTGGCACTTAAAGTTTTCAAAAATTACATTTTTGGCCCCACAACTATTCGAAATTTGCATTTTTTGTCAACATAAAATTTTCGACTTAGCCTCCTTAAACCTTGAAATTCTCAAAACTCAAAATTTAATCCCAATGTTTGAGAAATTCGAAAATAGTCTCTTAGAATTTTATTTTTGCACTTAGGTCCTCAAATTATTTGTTATTACAATCAGGTCCTTAAAATTCTCAATTCATGCAATTCAATCCTTAAATCCAACTAGGTAGAACATGTATCCTAAATAAATTCTATGTTTTTATACTTCCAAAGATCGTCGTAGTCTCCGAATCAATAATCCTGAAAGGGATCGATTTTAGGTGCCCGAATTCGCAACGGAAGCAACAAAATTTTCGAAAATCATATTTTTTAGCATAAAATTTCGAGCACCTCAATACTAGTGTGTAGCAAATACAAAATCACAAAAATATTACATTCGTAGTGTGTTTAGAAATATACCTATCAATCACAATGGATTGATGATGGCTCCAACCAAGTTGTAAACAACTTGGCTCTTGAAAGGATGAACTTTTACAAGCTTCCTTTGAACACTCCTTGTTAAAAAATCAAGCCCACCACCAACTAGGAAGATCCCCTCACATTTTGTACTAGAAAAATATGAGGATTTTTCTTTGAAAAGAGAATTGTTTCTCCAACAATTGAAGAACAAAAATGAGGGAGAAGAAGAGCAAGAAATTTCGGCCAAAGCTTCAAGGGGAGAGAGGAGAATTAGTTTTCTTGGTGTTGTAAAAAGTTGAATCAAAAGTTGCATGCCATGCAATTTTTTAATGAAAAGTATTCCCCAACCCTTCACCTCCCATGCATGCATTTGACTTGGGCTTGTAACAATTACAAGGCCCATGGACTTTTATTTAAATGTCCCAAACATATTTGAGTCCATTTAAAGTTTACTTTATTTTACACAAGTCCACTAGTTTAATAATTATTTCTAATTGGGCTTTACAAGGCCCAATGTTATTTAATTAATTCAACACTTGAATTAATTTAATTATTTGGACTCTACTAGGCCCACTAGTGTTAAATTAATTCAACACTTGAATTAATTTAATTTAGTCCATAATAATGTTTATGAAAATCACAATTTTCAAATACATTATTTATTTGGTCAACTTTTAATTTAGGAGCACATTCATAAATTAAAATTACATTTTCCTCATAGAAGTCATACTTCTATTTTGCTTACGCTTATAAACTCATTTATAAGCCGTTCAACACATTGAACTATATTTTACTTCTCAACAGGATCTAGAAAGCTAGTACTTGTGTGGCCCATAATTGTTCATTGATACAACTAGCCGTGGGTTCACATCTCCATGTGATTCGGACTAAACATGTCCTTATTCGAGCATACTCCAATTGCTCCATTCTTACTTATCAACTCCTTGATAACAAGAATGTCAGAACTCAAGTCTGATAGTACCCAACTAATCATGTTAAACGCCTAGCAGCATTGCTTACATGATTCCTTAGGTATCAAATGATAGTGCCTGCAAGAACCATTCAATTATGGTTAGCGTACAGTACGGTCCCTTCAACTCATATATCCCGACCGATTCGACAACCATCGGTATATCGAGAGTTGTCAATGAATCAATACTATGTGTCATGTTGTAGTTGCATCGATGGTGTAATTTATGAAACCCCTTTCATAATTACCACCATATTCTGATCAGAGATTTCATCCTACATACACATAGGATATCCATACCCGAAGGTAAGCGGTGAATCCCCGACTACAATGCATCGACTCCTATATGTTTCGACAGAACACCCAACCTTGCCACCTGATGACCCATTGAGAGTCGGTAAACAAGTCAAAGTGTAGTGCTAGCACATAGAGTCTCAATGTTGTCCCGGGTCATAAGGACTAATGGTGTACAACCATAAACTAGAACGTTTCCACTCGATAAGTGAGAACCACTTGGAAAGTCCTTTATGGAGGGTTGTTCAGTGCACTCTACCAGGAGCACCTATCTGCATGCTCGGACATCACAATGTTCCCTACCAATGAAACATGGTACTCACATCGCAGATACTAGTCTCGAACTCGAGCGGCCTATATCCTTCTTAGCAGCGGCTGAATCGACTAGGAACTGTCTAGAATATACATTATTTCAAATATGAGTTTCATGATACTCATCATATGAGCATCTCATATTCTTTCTACTATTTGTATATTCAAGGGCTTTATCTATGCAACTAGCATGGGTATTCAGATAAAGATGTGCCAATAATAATTTCTAATATTATTAAAATAAAGATTGTTTATACATAGAGTTTCATTGTGAACACTCGGCCAACACTTGGCTCGACGTGCACCTACTCTAACAATCTCCCACTTGCACTAGAGCCAACTACCCATATGCTTCAAACCCATCAATTCGCGATGCTACTCGAATAATGGTCCAGGTAAAGGCTTAGTTAGCGGATCAGCAACATTATCTGCGGAGCCGACTTTGTCAATCGAGACATCTCCTCTTTCCACAATCTCTCAAAGGATGTGGTACTTTCTCAATACGTGTTTGGATTTCTGATGAGACCTTGGCTCCTTTGCTTGAGCTATAGCTCCCGTGTTGTCACACAACACCGGGACAGGAGCAACTCCATTAGGAATGACGTCCAACTCTTGGACGAAATTCTTTATCCAAACAGCCTCCTTTGCTGCTTCTGATGCAGCAAGATATTCGGCCTCAGTGGTGGAATCCGCTGTACTGTCTTGCTTGGAACTCTTCCAAGAGAGAGCAGCACCATTGAGCATGAATATGAATCCAGAGGTTGACTTCAAGTCATCGATATCGCTTTGGAAGCTAGAGTCGGTATAGCTTTCCAATTTCAGTTCTCCACCCCCATAGACCAAGAACAACTTATTGGTCCTTCTCAAATATTTGAGGATGTCTTTCACAGCTTTCCAGTGTGGAAGACTAGGGTTCGATTGATATCTACTCACTACACTTAGTGCAAAAACCACGTCAGGACATGTAGATATCATCCCATACATGATGCTACCAATCGCAGATGCATAAGGAATGCTTGTCATCGCCGCTATCTCTGCATCAGTCTTGGGAGACATAGACTTGGATAGGGACACGCCATGACACATTGGTAGATGTCCTCTCTTGGACTCATCCATCGAGAACCGCTTCACGATGGTCTTAATGTATGTGGACTGGGTGAGACCAAGAAATCTTTTTGATCTATCTCTATAGATATGTATTCCCAATACAAAAGATGCTTCACCCAAGTCCTGCATCGAGAACTTACTCGCTAACCATATATTAGTTGATTGCAACATTTCTACATCATTCCCAATGAGTAGAATGTCATCAACATACAGCACCAGGAATGTCACAGCACTCCCACTGACCTTCTTATACACACAGGGTTCCTCAGGATTCTTAGTAAAACCAAACTCTTTGATTGTACTATCGAATCTAAGGTTCCAACTCCTAGATGCCTGCTTTAGACCATAAATAGATCTCTGAAGTTTGCATACCATATGATCACTTCCGACAGATGTAAACCCTTCGGGTTGAGACATGTAAATTTCTTCCTTAATATCCCCATTAAGAAAGGCTGTCTTAACATCCATCTGCCATATCTCATAATCATACCATGCAGCTATGGCTAGCAAAATCCTTATGGACTTGAACATTGCAACTGGAGAAAAGGTTTCCTCAAAGTGAACTCCTTGTCTTTGAGTATATCCTTTTGCCACCAATCGCGCCTTGAAGGTCAATACCTTCCCATCCGCCCCAAGTTTTCACTTGTAAATCCATTTACACCATATGGGAACAATTCCCTCAGATAGATCCACGAGATTCCACACTTGGTTCGAATGCATGGAATTCATCTCAGATTCCATTGTTTCAAGCCACTTGGATGAATCGTCATCAGATAACGCTTCCTTGAAGGTCTTTGGATCACATCCATGGTTAGGCTCATCATGGCCCTCTTCAAGAAGCAGACCATACCTCATAGGTGGTCTTGAGACTCTCTCGGATCTTTTAGGAGCTTGTATCTCCTCTCTTGGTTCTTCGGGTGTGGGTTCTACAATTGTGGGTGTCTCTCGAACCTCTTCGAGGTCTATCATCTCTCCTTTTCTATCCAATAGAAATCCTTTTCCAAAAAGGTTGCATTCCTAGAAACAAACAGCTTTGTTTCTTGGGGATGATAGAAATAGTATCCAACATAATTCTTTGGATATCCCACAAAGTAACATAAAATGGATCGACTATCTAATTTATCTCCCACTACCTGCTTCACATAAGCAGGGAACCCCCATATTCTAAGATAAGAATACTTGGGAGGTAAGCCTCTGAATGGACATTGTTCAACAACAGTGCCGATGTCTCAAGCGCATATCCTCAAAAGGATGGCGGCAACTCCGTGAACCCCATCATAGACCGCACCATGTCCATCAAAGTCCGGTTACGACGCTCCGAAACATCATTCAACTGTGGTGTAGCGGACGGAGTCCACTGCGAGAGAATCCCATTCTCCCTAAGTACTCTTGGAACTCGGCACTCAAGTACTCACCACCTCGATCCGATCGAAGTGTCTTGATGCTTCGTCCCAACTGTTTCTCTACTTCACTTCTGAATTCTTTGAACCTTTCAAAGGCTTCAGATTTGTATTTCATCAAATACACATACCCATACCTCAAAAAGTCATCGGTAAATGTGATGAAGTAGGCATGTCCATGCTTAGTGGTGATGCTAAGCGGACCGCACACATCGGTATGGATCAAATCCAATAACCCTTTGGCTCGCTCCACATGGCCCTTAAAGGGAATTTTGGTCATCTTTCCTTTTAGACAGGATTCACAAGTCGTGAGAGCATTAATATCAGACATATCAAACATGCCCACTCCCACTAGCTTGTTCATCCTTCTTAGAAAAATATGTCCTAATCGAGCATGCCACAATTGTGCCGAATTTAGAGTATCTTGTTTTCGCTTGTTTGTTGTTGTTATGGCTTGGACATTGTTTAGTGGAATATCTTTCAATTTTAAGTTATAGAGATCGTTTTTCAAGTTCTCCAGTACCAGTTAAACATTTATTCTTGTAAATGTTGCAAACACCTTTGCTAAATAAACAAGAATATCCATCTTTATCTAGCATAGAAATGGAAACAATGTTTTTCACCAAATCAGGTACAAACAAAACATCTCTTAAAATCAACTTAAAATCATTGTTCAACAATAAGTAAACATCTCCTACGGCCTTGGCAGCAACTCTTGCTCCATTGCCCATTCTCAAGAAGGTCTCACCTTCACTAAGCCTTCTACTTCTTCCCATCACTTGTAACTCATTACAGAGATGTGAGTCACAACCGATATCCAATACCCAAGAAGTAGAGTTAATTGAAATGTTTACTTCAATATAGAACATACCATTTCCAGAACTCTTCTGGGTAAGATATTCCCTGCAATTACGCCTCCAATGTCTAGGCTTCTTGCAGTGATGAAAAACATCAACAGTCTTGTTAGCCTTCACTGGTGTTGCTGCCACAGCGGGACTCGGAGATTGCCTCTTCAAGGGCACGTTCTTCTTGGGACGTTGGAAATAACGCTTCTTTCTCTTCCCATGTGGACCAATCTTCGTACCAGAGGAAGAATCCACATAAAGAACCAACTTCTCATCATTCATGGAAGCCTGCATATAACACTCGGCTTTCAAGTCATGGTCACACCATTCCTTGTAAGTCTGCAATTTCTTAGGAGTGCAGTCAGTCAGAGCCTCAACAGGGGGCGACTCAGTCAGTGTATATGCTATCCTTTCCAAATTCAAGACAATTTTTAGGTTTCTTAGCCAATTGAGGTAGTTAGGTCCGGTTAATACGTGTTTGTCGAGTATTGCAGATAGCGGATTGCGAATCGAAGACATTGTCAAAAATTGTACTGAAAAGTATAACAGATAAATGTTAATGACTATTTTAAAATATTTAGTAAGATATAAAGTATGGACTTTTACTTTATAAATGTCTACTCCCACTGTTTTGACATCTTTCACTACCCTCTAGTGAAAACGGGAAATTCCTTCCCTCAGTAGGTACGCAAGGTCCAATTAGCGAATCATGATCCCGAATAATATCAGCCAATCACAATTCCTAAAAGGTGGTTTCCAATTGCATCTCAATGCAACCCTCTACGTAAACTTTTGTCTCACGTTTGATTAGGACCCAATAATATGACGTCGTTCATCTTTACGTGTCAAGCCTTACCCATCGATGTTGAACCTTAATGGACGGTCGTCATGAGTTCCCCCAATAACATGAGCCAAAATTATGGGAGTTACACGTAGTTCACATCACCATGTCAATGGATGTCACAGCTTTCCGGCACCCAGGGCCCCCCAATAATATGAGTCGAGCCCCGAGTACGGGTAGCGTTCATCATGCACCCATTGTCGATGTAAGACATGGAAATTATAAACACCTTAATAATTCGCATTTTCGGGCTTGATATTAATTTTGAATCTTATTCAAAATGAGAGTTTTTAATTTTGAAAGGACTCATCATTAATTTTATTTAAAAGCTCGCCATGTTTGATCGTATGATTGCCGGATTCACGCAACTTTGTTATTATCATAATAATAACGCACATACTCATTATATATAACATATCATGCATATATTATAAACAGTAAATAAACAAGGATGATCAATCGCCCCAATACTAATGGTCCGTGTGAGCTAAACACGGGCCTAGGTCCAATCCTAGGGTAATGCAAGGGATGCAAATGCAACTATTACATTACCTTCGAATATTTACATGTCTTCGATCTTCATAATCATCATGTCCACCATCTTCCAATCTTGATCATCCACTATACTAATATTTACAAATAAATATTCATGGCAAATAGGGATACATCTCATGGGGTGGAAACGGGCCATAAACCAAGCCTACTTTAAATTTGATAATTATTACAATCATTCAACACAAAATATCCTAGCATACACCTAGCAAATTGGGCTTGGACTTTTGATCATCCTTCATGCATAATATCACATATCATACACCATCAATTAATTATCACAATAATTAATTGATTCAATATTATATATCTTGATCCAATCACTAACCGCCACGATTATAAACTAAATTAACAAAGTATACAAACACCTTTGTCGACTTTCTAATTAATTTTTTTATAACCGAATTTCTTGTAAATCACCATTTACTATAAATAATTAAAGTCCAACTTAAATTATTTATTTCATGAGAAAATATTTGAAACTTTTATAAATTTAAACTTAAGGGCCCAAAAAATCATTTTTCACCAAAAACATTTTGGGTCATTTAAATTTCACAAATATGTTAGCCATCCAATGGCCCAACAACTCAAGGCCCATGACACTTAGATATTTCAAAATACCTTTTGAAACCCCTAGTCGTCATCGCCGTCGCCGGATTCCAGCCAACAAGCAAAAAAATTTTTTTTTTTTTCGAAGGGGGGCCCTTGCTGCCCGTTTCAGACAGCCCCTCGGGCAGCCCAAGCTGCCCGAAATGGGCAGCAACTTGCTGCCCCAAAATCCCCCAAAAAAACGGCCTTGATTTTGTTGCAAAAATTCATCTCATGCGATTAAAAATCGACCTCGATATAATATCTTGTATAAGCTACACAAAATAGTATCCTTAGATCATGATACCACTTGAAAGGGATAGATTTTAGGTGCCCGAATTCGCAACGGAAGCAACAAAATTTTCGAAAATTTTATTTTCTAGCATAAAATTTCGAGCACCTCAATACTAGTGTGTAGCAAATACAAAAACACAAAAATATGACATTCATAGTGTGTTTAGAAATATACCTGTCAATCACAATGGATTGATGATGGCTCAAACCAAGTTGTAAACAACTTGGCTCTTGAAAGGATGAACTTTTACAAGCTTCCTTTGAACACTCTTTGTTAAAAAATCAAGCCCACCAACAACTAGGAAGATCCCCTCATATTTTGCACTAGAAAAATATGAGGATTTTTCTTTGAGAAGAGAATTGTCTCTCCAACAATTGAAGAACAAAAATGAGGGAGAAGAAGAGCAAGAAATTTCGGCCAAGGCTTCAAGGGGAGGGAGGAGAATTAGTTTTCTTGGTGTTGTAAAAAGTTGAATCAAAAGTTGCATGCCATGAAATTTTTTAATGAAAAGTATTCCCCAACCCTTCACCTCTCAAGCATGCTTTTGACTTGGACTTGTAACAATTACAAGGCCCATTGACTTTTATTTAAATGTCTCAAACATATTTGAGTCTATTTAAAGTTTACTTGATTTTACCCGAGTCCACTAGTTTAATAATTATTTCTAATTGGGCTCTACAAGGCCCAATGTTATTTAATTAATTCAACACTTGAATTAATTTAATTATTTGGACGCTACTAGGCCCACTAGTGTTAAATTAATTCAACACTTGAATTAATTTAATTTAGTCCATAATAATGTTTATGAAAATCACAATTTTCAAATACATTACTTATTTGGCCAACTTTTAATTTAGGGACACATTCATAAATTAAAATTACATTTCCCTCATAGAAGTCATACTTCTACTTTTGTTTACGCTTATAAACTCATTTATAAGTTGTTCAATACATTGAGCTATATTTTACTTCTCAATGGGATCTAGAAAGCTAGTACTTGCCCTCAATGGTTCATTGATACAACTAGCCGTGTGTTCACATCTCCATGTGATTCGGACTAAACATGTCCTTATTCGAGCATACTCCAATTGCTCCATTCTTACTTATCAACTCCTTATTAACAAGAATGTCAGAACTCAAGTCTGATAGTACTCAACCAATCATGTTAAACGCCTAGCAGCATCGCTTACATGATTCCCTAGTTATCAAATGATAGTGCCTGCAAGAACCATTCAATTATGGTTAGCGTACAGTACGGTCCCTTCAACTTATATATCCCGATCGATTCGACAACCATTGGTATATCGAGAGTTGTCGATGAATCAATACTATGTGTCATGTTGTAGTTGCATCGATGGTGTAATCTATGAAACCCCTTTCATAATTACTACCATATCCTGATCAGAGATTTCATACTACATACACATAGGACATACCCGAAGGTAAGCGGTGAATCCCCAACTACAGTGCATCGACTCCTATATGTTTCGACAGAACACCCAACCTTGCCACTTGATGACCCCTTGAGAGTCGGTAAACAAGTCAAAGTGTAGTGCTAGCACATAGAGTCTCAATGTTGTCCCGGGTCATAAGGACTAATGGTGTACAACCATAAACTAGGACGTTTCCACTCGATAAGTGAGAACCACTTGGAAAGTCCTTTTTGGAGGGTTGTTCAGTGCACTCTACCAGGAGCACCTATCTGCATGCTCGGACATCACAATGTCCCCTACCAATGAAATATGGTACTCACATCGCAGATACTAGTCTCGAACTCGAGCGTCCTATATCCTTTTTAGCGGCGGCTGAATCGACTAGAAACTGTTTAGAATATACAGTATTCCAAATATGAGTTTCATGATACTCATCATATGAGCATCTCATATTCTTTCTATTATTTGTATATTCAAGGGCTTTATCTATGCAACTAGCATTGGTATTCAGATAAAGATGTGTCAATAATAATTTCAAATATTATTAAAATAATGATTGTTTATACATAGAGTTTCATTGTGAACACTCGGCCAACACTTGGCTCGACGTGCACTTACTCTAACAAATCCTTACATGGAATCCTCAAAAATTAATTCAACTAGCAACCCCGAACCATCAATAATTTCTTAGAAATTCTACAAGACCCAAACTCATTCATAATTTTCAAGATTAACTTATGACCCATAAGGTGAACATCAGTAATACTGACCTAAAAATCAATATAGTCAAATCATTATCAACCTCTCCTAAAGCCCAATATTCGAATTCTTAGACACGTCCAATTCCAAACGTAACCAACATGTAATTTAATCTGGTTTTTTTATAAAAAAAACCGTAAATCTTTAAATCATAAAAGCAGTTAAATATATACCGTACATCGTCATAAAGTGTAAATCATGTTAACATACAGGTGATAAGAGTAAATCATTTAAAACATTTAAATCTTAAAAGCTTACAGACTTGAGGCTTGAAGACTGAGCGACAGAAGCTGGCGATGGCACAACCCTATACAGGACCCTTGCTCTCATACCAACTGAAACGTCTACTCATTTAAAAATTCGTAAATATTTTTTTAAAAAAAAGCTCGCATTTTCGAAATATCATTGAAACATTTCGCATGCATGCACTCTACAGAAAAATATAAGATTTAAAAATAATCTTAAATATTTGACAGTAAAAATAGCGCATTTTAAATAACCAAACTCGTCCAAAATCATATGTAAACATAAACGTATAAAAATCTTAAAATCATCAACGTAGGAAAATGTTCGTATGCTCTCAAAACTCGTAAATCATAATGCAGAAAACATGCGGTTCTCGGGTCATGTCACCGCACCAGAGCTGCCTACTCAGAATTCGGCACCATCTGTCTCCTCAGCATCAAGCTCACCTGCATCACACACGCCTAGTGAGTCTAAAGATTCAACACACCTGTACCAGTAATAACAAGTACATATAGATAGCACACAGAAGTGAAAAATAGCATAATCAACGTACATTTCGTGTCTGCAGTAAAAATCGTATAAGTAAACGTGTCCTTTCAAAACATGATAATAATCATAGCATGTATCATCGTATCAGCATATATGTGTTAAATCATGTCATCTCATGTCATCAAAAATGTATACATTATCTTTTAATTGAATTCAGTTCATTAATTGTGACTTTAGTATTAGCTCTATTGTATCAGCTCTATTCGATGGATCAATCTATAAAACTGTGGTACCCAGCGGCGGGGACATCAGCAACAGCATTACACGTCCACCGAGCCTTGGTCCCAGATCATCATATCTCATGTCATCGTATACATATTCATCGTCAGTCACAACCAACTCCCATCATTAAAAACATCATCATATTCACCACCTAATAAAAACATGCAAAACGTAATTTTTCCTTTAAACCAAGCATGCAACGTATTTATCATAATTAAATAAAAATCATAAACATGATGCATAAACATTTAAATCATGATAAAATATGTTCAAGGCGCTTCCAGGACAAAAATCTCACCCCGGGTGCAAAAGGATTGCCCCGGGAAACCCAAAAATTACCGTTTTGCCCCTAGACGTAAAATTTCATGTTTTTGATATTTTCTTAATTCTATTGATTCTTAAATGTGCCAATTAATTATTTAGGCATACAAGAATTTTTTCATATTTTTATTTGGCTTAAATCGGTGAATTTTGAATTAATCTTTAAATATAACATATTAAAGTGTTTTAATCACGAATTAAACCAAACCTTAGCATTAAATTCTCAAATTAAAAAATTAGGCTTATAATATTTATTTGAGCTTAAATATAATTTTTCATAATTTTATTAAGCTTAAATCTAGCCGTTTCCATTAAAGCTTTAATTAATATTTCGTGCGGCGATTAAATCTCGGATAAAACCAAAACTCATTATTTTGATCCGAAACTTACCAAACTTCTTAAAACATCCCAAAACTTATTCAAAAGCGTTTCTAGATGTAAACTCGAGCCCATTATTCAACTTAACCGATTTGTTTTAAAACTTGGACCGAGGTCCCGGTTTTAACCGAATCGACTCGAAACTCAACCAAACTTCTCCCAACTTTTTACCGTAACATACAAACACTTAAAAGTCCTAAAACCCAACAATTCCAGCCCCTAAACTCACGAGACCAACCTCTTACAGCTGCTGGAAAGTTGCTGGAAAAATTGCAACTTCCTACCCCAAACCCGAAATTACACCACTCGCATCCTAGTGCTTCCCGGCTCGCACAAGCTCACACCAGCCACAAAACAAGCTACTAGGGACCTAGACCAGCTCGTTGACCTCCCCTTGGACCGACCAAACCACGTCTTAAGCCCCCAAACTCGCAGATGTGCGCCATCACTCAAACCACTCCTCTTCGAACCTCCCGAGGCCAACCATGCACCAAGCCCGTCGAACCATCTAAGGGTCAAGACCAGCAACTTCCAGCCTTCACCCAGACCCGTCACAGGCCCAAAAGGGTCGGCTCCTTGGCTGGGATCGAGCCACCCACGATTGTACACGCCAAACCCCGATCTACCCCCATACAAGACCTAACTGCAAGCATCTCCACTAGCTACTCCTTCCACTCGCCAAACCCATAATTCCAGCCCCTTACCACTGATATCCTTGACCAAAACATCTTCCTATCCACCCAAGACGGCAGCCTCTTACACCAGCATGCATGAAAAACGTGAGTTTACATAATATAGTATGTACAAATTCATGAAAACCGATGCATAAACAACATAACCTGCAATGCTTTAACCCCTACGAGTATGCACACATAACAGCCTACATATGGAGTGTGTGATGAGAAAATAAGGGCATGAGGCGTGCCGTTCATGATTCCTAAGCAAGAACGATGAAGAACAGATGTCGGGAGGGCGCCGGAGAATTTTTCTTGAAGAAATGAGCTTGGCCGAGAATTGCATCCATCGAGATGCTGAAAAAAACCCACATGAAATGCTGAAGGGGAGAGGGGCGTCGGCTGATATAGAATAACTGGTGTAGGGTAGCCAAGTACAATATTTAATTAATTAGTAATCAACTAGCTAATGGGCCCTAAATAGTTTAATTAAAAATTTAAAAGAGTTTTAAGCCCAACGATCTTAAAAGTTAGCTCATTAAATACAAACACATTTTTGAATGGTGTTTAGTGTTGGAAAATTTTTGAAAATATTAGCCGAACCTTCAAAAAGTCCCCCGATTTGATAAAATTTATGTATCGTTAGAAATTAAAATCATGCGGGTAAAAATATCCGATAAAGCACTTTTCTTGAAAAATACCTTTAATACATCTTAAATTAATTAATAAAAATTGATCATGTAATAAAATTAATTTTCCTGATAATTCTCCGTTCTCCGTTACTCGTTCGAGCGCAAAATGCAACATAAAAATCTTTAATTCACGAACCTTTAAAATTTCATGAAATAAATTCTATAATGCAATAATTATCCATGAACTTTAAATAAATCATGAATTAAAACACAAATTAATGAAATGAACACTCATTTAATGCTTTAAAACAGTTTAATAAAATACCAAAGAAATTTAATAACTTGCATGCATGTGGTTTAAGTGAACCTTCAAATTTTCGGGACGTTACATGAAAGGTCTACGACACGTTTTTTTTTTAAATCATACTAGAAATGTATATAGATTTTTTTCTTTAAGAACTTCAGCTGATTTTTTGCACCATTTAAATTAAACTCACTAACTAATTATATTTAAAATCTAAAGCGCAGTGGAAAACATAAAATCGTAAATCATGAAACCAAACCTAAAACTAGCGGTTTTCAAAATAGCTAAGACCCTTAAATCGTCTCAAAACCACTCGAAAGCCTAACGTCATAAAATCTTAAAAGTAATCTTAGTGCGGAAAACTAGCGAAAGTCCTCGGGTTATTTGCACCATCAGTCCAGCTAATTCAATCATCAAGTTATCCAACATCATCAAAATCATGCTCCCCTGCAACGATCACAACTATTGAATCTAATGGCTCAGTAAATGTGATGTCTGCTCCTTTTAAAAGTGCGGATTTTTTTAACATTTAAAATAATCATATTTAACTGACAATAAATGAAACGTCATGTCCTCTTTATTGCTTTAAAGTACTAGAAATTTTTTTTTAACACTCAATTTTCGGCCATGTACCTTTCTCACATGAAAATATTTTTATAAAATATTTTACCCTTTAAAATTAAACATTAACCAGCTAGCATTTTAAAAACCAAGTGCAATAGTGATAAAATGAAATCGTCGCATATTTTACCAAACCTAAAAAGCAATAATTTGAAAAGAATAGCTCATACTAAACCTCTCAAAAATCTCTCAAATGCATAAATAAATAATCTTAAAAATCTTTAATCATAAAGCATGAGTCAAAAGTCATAATGCGGAAAAAGTAGAAGCGCTGGTCCTCGGGTTGTGTGCGCTTTCAGTCCAGTCAAATCACTCATCAAGTCCTCTCTCAATACCACCTGCATCTTTCACACCTAGTGAGTCTAAAGACTCAACACACCATAATATTTATTACGAGTAATACGTAATACAGTCAACATATAATGGTGAAAAATACTTGTACTTAAAATATCGTTTTCATGAAGATGCATAAACATAAACATTTCCGTAAACATTTTCATGATGCATAAAACTTTAATCATAAACATTTTCATGACATGCAAACATGAATTTCCTTTTCCTCAACATGACATGACATAAAACCTTAAACATAATCATGAACATTTCCTTTTTTTTCCTTTGTTGAATTTAGATTGTGAAGGGCCTAAAACTCCTTTCTTGAAAATTTGCGGAAAATTAAAAATTTTCTTTTTAAAAGAACTTAAATGGCCTCATTCATAAAATCACTGGTGAATCAAGTTCAATATTTCAAAATATTGCAGCGGAAGAAAATTAAAGTTTTGCCAACAACAACGATTTAAAAATATCCAACGACTGATAAAATTGTTTGCGGAAAAAAAAAACAACTGCTGCTCTGAGGTCCTCGGGTGCCACTACTGCCGACCTAAGCTGGCTCACTGGTCCCCGCCCTCGGCCCTGGCCTCATCAGTACCTACAACAATCAAGTCTTGTGAGCCTAAAGACTCAGCATGCATATATCAATGGTAACGAGTAAAAATCTGAATTAAAAATATGCATGAGTTAACATATCCTGTCCTGAGGCATACTGAAAATAATCTGTACGGAGCAATTATAATACGTGCATAATTGAACTGGAAATCACTGTAAAAATATTTGCTCCTTGGAGCCTGTACTGAAATATCTGGTAAAATTTTCTGTTGAGATTATGTTTTACGCCTGTGGCCACTGCACTAAGCTGAACTGATCGGTAACTGGCTACCGGGGAGGCTGAAACTGAACTGAGCTGGCCGGTCACTGGCGACCGGGTGGTACCATACTGAACTGATCGGTCACTGGCGACCGTATAAAATAACACTCCCACATAGTGAATGAACCACAAGCCATATCGCATAAATCTCAAAAATAATCATTTTCTATTTAATGCACGTAAAATAATTAACTGGCATAATGAAAATGTCCCGTAATTTTACCAACTGGATTGGATTGGATCGTCCCCAGGCTCGGTGCGACCTAACTGGGCTATGAAAAATATGCAATAACTTAAACTTGACCAACTATGCAATTTACGTTCAAAAGATGCGACTATGATGCCTAATGACTTCGCATTTAATCATGACTCCGAGCCAACCTGAACCGACACCGAACCGACATATAGTCATGATTAAAATACGCTGAAAAATCATAAAATAATGCTCCTAAAATGATAGGGTCGAAATCTAGGTGGAATGGAGGCCAAAACACGAAACGCTCTTTCGAGAGTCAATTTGGCACATTGCACCGTAAATTCTCGTACGACCTCAAAAATGATCCAAATCACAAACGGTCGAAAACTTGACCTTCCCAACTCAATGAGGCACTGTCCAGTCCAAGGCCATGGGCTAAAAGCCAACCAAGAACTCAAACGAGCCTTCTAAACGACACAACAACTTGCTGTAATTTCTAGCAGCTGCGCAACTACAAGACTTGCGTTGGTTTCGAGACTATCGGCCATTAGGGGAGTGAACAACCAACCAGAGACTCTTACCAACATCCCAAGGAATGATTTGAACCATGGCTAAGGGCCCTAGGCCAGCCACAATCCGCATCACACCATAACTCAACCGAAGGGTCCAACCGAGAGCATCTTGAATGCGTGTGTAGTGTTTATGCTATGATCGATGTCTCGTGTCATTCCAATGGCCATTTGATTGACCATGGCACGATCTAGACATCTAGGAGCATGATATGAACCGTGGCTAAGGGCCATAGGCCAACCGAGATCCATACCAAGCAACAAAAGAAACGAAACCATATGCTGAAAAATGGAAGGGGCCGAATGGGGAAAGGGGCTGTTCTTGTTGATTATTTAAAAACCGATGAGCCATGGACCAAGCCACCAAAAGGGCAACTTAGTCACCTCTTAGAAATGCTAGGGAAGTGATCCAACCATGGCTATAGGCCCTTGGGGCAGCCAAGATCAGATCCTTCCTCCATGACAAGAAACTGAATTTTTCGAACAACATTCTGCACTAATGGGGAGGTTGCTGTCATGTGCTCGTTCCAGCATGTATGGAATTGAAACTCACGATCTATCATGGCCCTAACATGTCCTAGTACATGTATGGAAGTCGATAAAAATCTGTGCAGAATTTTCTTTCTTGTTTTGCTGAAAATTTCGGTTTTTGAAATGATAAAATCTGATCATGTACTGAAAAATAATTAATAATCTGACTTGATTGAGGTTTGAAAGAGATCTAGACATGCCTGGTTTCGTTTCGAAAGAAAACGAACGAAACGACGACGACGCGGCACGGAGGAGGTGGAGCGCTTCTTGTCTACCTTTCTTGCTCTCGATTTTTCTCCCTTTCTCCCTAGCTATTATTCACGTTTTTTCTACTGAAAAGGGGTCTGATTTCACTCTGAATTTTCGAAAAGGAGAGGGGGAATGATGGTTAGGAGGGTGAGGGAAGTGGGTGCAAGATATAAGGAAAGAATCAAGACCAAGTCTTCTCATTTTTGAATTTTGAATTATGGTTTGATATCAAATGAGTTGGTGGATGCTTCTAGGAGGTAGTGGCCGATTTTTCTTATTTTCTAGTCTAGGATATGTCCATTAATTAATTAAATTGTGCTCCCAAAAATCCTAGAATTATCCTACTAATTACATGCAAAGAATTGGTCAAAGTTGATGAGTTGGAAAATGAATCTTCTAGCAACTAAGGGTGGCCGAAAAATGCATAATAAAATAAAGGGGAAATGTTGGTTATCTAGTCAACTAATAATCCTTGAAAGCCTTACTAATCCTTTAAATAATTTTAGTGAGCTAACCCCTTAATTTAATAACTTAAATGAGTTCATTTCTTAATCACCTCAAATAATTAAATTAAATCCTCAAACCTCCCTTTCTAACTTAAATGAACTTGGTTGCTAGCTAAATTAACTTCTGGAAATATTTCTCGAATCTTAAATTCTATCTCAAAACTCCAACTCCGGTCCGGCCTCACTGAAATAACTGAAATGCTAAAAATCAAACTACTGAACTGAAATAATAAAATAATTAACTTCAAATAAATGCATTTAAAATAATCATGCAATGAAGTCAATTAAATTTAAAAATCTAGAATTATGCACGGCTTCTACGTCTACTGACTTACGGGTTCTACAGTTAATTGTGACTTTCCTGACATGACATGACATGACGATGGATCCATCTACGTGAAACCTCAGTACTGAGCGGCGGGGGACACCAGCAGCACTCTCACCGATCAACTGGGCCCTGGCCTATCATGATCGAATAGAAATACGCTCGTCGGGGTTCCCTCGGGGGCCTTTTCCCATAAAAGGGTTTCCTCTGGGGCCTTTCTCCCTCACGATATTCCCATTCTTACCGTTATCACATGACTGTTACCACATATTCGCAATGATGGAAACACGATCGTCGGGCTCCCACTGGGACCATAACCCTCACGACGTCGCCAACATTAACGAATTAGTCACAATCACTTCACATCCTTCAACATTTAGATTCTCATCACTTTATAAAAATCATGAATAGCATTACATTTTGTTTTTGAAACCAAGCATGCAACATGTCTTTTAAATGTCTTCCTTAAATCATAAAAATTCATGGACATTTAAATAAATCATAATTTAATCATGAACATTTCATTAACATTTAAAAATAATCATAATTCCATAAAAACAACATTTAGGGCACTGCCATGACCTTTTACTAATTTTCCGGTGTAAAAAGACCGTTTTACCCCTGGACTCGAAATTTTACGTTTTCGACTTTTTCCTTGATTCATGACTCTAACATGTCCCAAATAATTATTTAAGCCTACATGAATTTTTTCTTAATTTTATTTGGCTTAAAACTTAGACTTTTTCAATTAATCTTTAAATATGACGTATTAATGCGTTTTAATCCCGAATTAAACCAAACCTTAATATAAAATTCCCAAATTTAAAAATTAGACTTATAATAATTATTTAAGTTTAAAACTAATTTTTCATAATTTTATCAAGCTTAAAACTAGGCTTTTCAATTAACTCGTTAATTAGCGTTTCGTGCGGCGATTAAATTCCGAATAAATCTAAAACTCAATATTTTGATCCCAAATTTTAAACATAACATTTTTATGATTTATTCTACCCTTCCAAGTCATGAGCCACCCCCGTGGACCCTTGGATTCATTTTTAGTTCTTTAATTTCGAAATATGACACCTAAGGGAACCCACCGAGCCATCTCCCGATTTACTCGAGCCACGTCCGAGCCACCTTGAACCAAAACCTAGCCAACTCACCTAGGGACCTTACTAACCAAGCCCAGCCCAAAGAACAAGCCCCGGCCCGCTCGAAAACCCACTGAACTTTGCCCCCAAAACCTGCGCACAAGTTGTTGTTTCTCTCGAGACTCCCAGCTAGCCTGGGCTTTTCCATCCGAGCCATCACCGAGCCCAGCACACCCTAACCATCCCTGGACCACGTCTAGACCCTACCCAGACCATCCCATGCCCTGGAACCCGCGCATGAAGCAACTGAAACAGAAGACAGCATGCGCGATCACCCCTCCCCCTGCGTTCCCACGTTTTGCTCGGCCCTTGCTGGACCAAGCCACTCCCTTGAACCTTGCCCTTCCTAACTCTCCCTGGACCATCTTAAGCCATCATCCAGACGCCCTAGCCCAGCCCTCTCTCGAGCCACCCTCATAAATCTCTCGGCCACCCTCAAGCATGCGTGGGAAGTGCCCTTTCTCGTGAGGACTCTCCCCAGCCCCCTTAGCTCGAGCCCTGGCCCTTCTAGGACCCTTCCTAGGACCTAAACACGTCCCAACCGAACCCTCCTCAAGACCTGGTCGAGCCCCTAAGTCCCATGCAACACAAACAACCCATGAACCTTGAACAAACCAACCAAAACTCACGGTTTCCAGATTGGTTTTCTTTATTATTCTTACAGCGTGTGTGGTGTATTTATAGGGCCTTATCAGTTGTGTAAAACCATCCTTTATCAATTCCTAATCTTGGCAGCCCCTTAACAACCCAATATACATGTTTTTGAATAAAAAATCATGCTTCAAGAATCACATACACTTGAAAAACGAAAATCTAACAAGTTGTTCCTTGTTTTTCATGCAAAATAATTTTAAATTATTACTATGGTGTGAAAGATGAGAAAAGAAAGAAGTATGGCGTGCCTTTGCGTTTTAAACGCACGAATAAACGTTGACGACGAAGAACGTTGACGCGGAGGGCCTAGTCTTTACAACCTTTGAAACTTCCTTCGAAATTTTCTCCAAAATAATTTGTGTGTGATGTCGTGTATATGGAGTGCCAAGGAAGAGTTTTAATTGAGGAAAAGAGGTGGGCGTGAGTTAATGAATTAATGGGAGGGTTTTGATTATTTTATAGTTTAATTAATCACTAATTAGGCTTAGGCCAATTAAGAGATTAATTAGGTCCATTAATGCTTAATTAAAAAAATTTAAAAGATTTAAAAATAATTTTGTTTAAATAAGTTTGTGAATTTATTAGCCGGATTGCCCAAAAGTTCGTATTTTAGTTGAAAAACCAACATCGATAAAATTTACGTCCCAGCGTATAAAATCACTTCAAAACCCTTTATTTTCAAAAATACTAAAAAGCAACAACCATATTTTAAATAATTAAAAATAATTATTTAATAAAAACATTTTCTATTTTTCAGCCCTCGATCCCCATTCCTCGATCGTCACTTGAATATTCCTTAAAAATACCATTTTAATGCAACATGTAGAAAAATATATTTTAAACATGTAAATATGCATAACATAATTAATTCATGCAATTAAAACATTTAATTAAAATACATAAGAATTTAATAATTGCATGCACGTGGTTTGCGTGGACTTTAAAATTTTCGGGGCGTTACAATAAAAATAGCGCAGTTTGAAATATCCATCATCATTCAAGATCAAGCGTAAACATAAACGAGTAAAAATTGTTAAACCATCAACGTATAAAAATGTTTAACTCCTCTCAAGAACTCATATATCAAATATGGAAAAACTTGCGGTCCTCGAGTCGTGTCACCGCACCAGGGCTGCCTACACAGAGTTCGACAACTCCAGTCTTCTCAGCATGAAGCTCACCTGCATCACACATGCCTAGAAAATCTAAAGACTCAACACACATGTATCAGGAATAACAAGTACATATACATGGCACACAGCCGTGAAAAACATCACACTCAACATATCTTTCATGTACTTAAAAACATAACCTAAACGTGCATGTCGTGTAAAATAAAAACGTGTCAAAGAATGTCATCTCATGTCATCATATACTTGTACTTTTTTTTAAAATTGAATTCAGTTCATTAGTTGTGACTTTCGTATCAGGTCTATCGATGGATCTATCTACGTATAACCACGGTACCGGGCGGCGGGGACATCTGCGACAGCATTACCTATCCACTAAGCCTTGACCTCAGCTCATCATATCTCATGTCATCGTATACATATACTTCGTCAGTCACAACCAATTCGCATCGTTCAAAAATATCATCATATTCATTACTTAATAAAAATATGCATATACGTAATTTTGTCCTTAAAACCAAGCATGCACTGTATTTATCATAATTTCATAAAAATCATAAACGTGATGCATAAACCTTTAAAATATCATAAATTTGTGCTCAGGGTGCTGCCAGTACCAAAAACTCACCCCGTGTGCAAAATGACCATTTTGCCCCTAGAAACCCAAAAATTATCGTTTTCCCCTGGACCACTAAAATTGACCTCGAAGCTTACTAAACTCCTTAAAATGTCTTAAAACATTTTTAAAAGCATTCATAGACGTCAAATCGAGCCAATTTCATAATTTAACCTATTCGTTTTAAAACTTGGACCGAGATCCCGGTTTTAACCCGAATCGAACCGAAACTTAACCAAAACTTTCCCAAATTTTTACCACACTTAATGAACATCTAAAAGGTCCTAAATATCTCAAAATCAGGCCATAAACCCCTCGGCTGATATTCCAGAAAATGGCACAAATCTCGGCATTCCTAATTTTGCACCTAATACACTCATTGAAACGTCCTGTCCTTTTTATTGCATTAAAAGTACTAGAATTTTTTTTTAACACTCAATTTTCGGCCATGTACCTTTCTCACATGAAAATATTTTTATAAAATATTTTACCCTTTAAAATTAAACATTAACCAACTAGCATTTTAAAAACCAAGTGCAATAGTGATAAAATGAAATCGTCGCATATTTTACCAAACCTAAAAATCAATAATTTGAAAAGAATAGCCCATACTAAACCTCTCAAAAATCTCTCAAATGCATAAATAAATAATCTTAAAAATCTTTAATCATAAAGCATGAGTCAAAAGTCATAATGCGGAAAAAGTAGAAGCGCTGGTCCTCGGGTTGTGTGCGCCTTCAGTCCAGTCAAATCACCCGTCAAGTCCTCCCTCAAACTCACCTGCATCCATCACACCTAGTGAGTCTAAAGACTCAACACACCATCATCTTTATAGCAAGTAATATGTAATACAGTCAACATATAACAGTGAAAAATATTTGTACTTAAAATATCGTTTTCATGAAGATGCATAAACTTCAAACATGAACATTTTCGTGAACCTTTTATGATGCATTATCTTTAAATAGGAACATTTTCATAATGATGCGTCAACTTTAAGTATAAACATTTTCATGACATGCATAACATAAACCTTAACATTTCCTTTTTCCTCAACATGGCATAACATAAACATTTTTCATGATCATAAACATTTTTCTTTTCCTTTTCCTTTGTTGAATTCAGATCGTTAATTGTGACTTTCCTCAAACCTCAAAAGTCGATAGATCCATCTACATGTAACCACAGTACTGGGCGGCGGGGGACACCAGCAACACTCTCACCGGTCAACTGGTCCCTGGCATATCATGATCGAATAGAAATACGATCGTCGGGACTCCCTGTGGGGCCTTCTCCCATAAATGGGCTCCCTGTGGGGCCTTCTCCCCTCACGATATTCCCATTCTTACCTCAAACCTCATATCCTCGTAACCTCATATTCGCAATAATGGAAACACGATCGTCGGGCTCCCACTGGGACCATCACCGTCACGACATCGCCATCATTAACGAATTAGTCACAATCACTTCACTTCCTTCAACATTTACATTCTCATCACTTTATAAAAATCATGCATAACATAACATTTTGTTTTTGAAACCAAGCATGCAACATGTCTTTTAAATGCCAGCCTTAAATCAGAAAAATTCATGGACATTTAAATAAATCATAATTAATCATGAACATCTCATAAACATTCAAGAATATTCATAATATCATAAAAACAGCATTTAGGGCACTGCCATGACGTTTACTAATTTCTAGGTGCTAAAAGACCGTTTTACCCTTAGACTCGACATTTTCCGATTTCAACTTTTTTCGTGATTTCATGACTCTAACATGTCCCAAATAATTATCTAAGCCTAAATTAAAATTCTCATAATTTTATTTAGCTTAAAAAACTAGGCTTTTTAATTAATTCGTAGTTAGTCGT
This sequence comes from Primulina tabacum, assembly GCF_025594145.1. NCBI lineage: Eukaryota > Viridiplantae > Streptophyta > Magnoliopsida > Lamiales > Gesneriaceae > Primulina > Primulina tabacum. Next base: position 22,847,484 of record NC_134553.1, on the reverse strand, counting down.
TTTGAAGGCGTTTTAATTCCGAAAAATCCCAAGCTTCAATATAAAATTCCTAAATTCTAAATTTAGTCTTTTTATATTATTTTAGCTCTTATGGACCCCGACTCGACCCCCGTGAGCCGTTTTCCAATTTTCTTTAGTTAAAACACCCTATTTGACACCTAAACTTCGACCACGAGCCATCTCTTAATTTTATCGAGTCACCCCCGAACCATATTGAACTAGGACCTTACCAACATGCTTAGGTACTCTACTGACCCACAAGAACTCACGGGCCAAGCCCCTGGACTCGAAACCGAAGCACAATATTCAGAACCTGTGCTGGCCGAGACATTGCATTACACTAGGACTCTTAAATCTTGAGCTTAGGACCTAGCCAATCACCCAGCCCTCGAACCATCCTGTGGTACACTCTCCTAGGGACCTACGGTAATGCCATGCCCTAGCCCAGCCCACTGGACCGAGCCCCTTTTCCCAGAAAACCAGCGCCCCCTGCCCATGGCTAGAACCCTCTCGGGGAGGAGTCCTTCATGCGAAGGACTCCTCGCCGCCTCTCTGCTCGAGTCCTAGCATGGCTAGGACTCTAACCTTGTCTCCCCCATGCCCCCGGCTAGCCCCTGGACAGGAGCCGCACCAAGCCCAGCCGTGAGGACCCCGAACCGAACCCATGTTCTTCCCATGACAGCATGTTGTGTTTTATTTGGTTCTCTTCAATTTCCAGCGTGTGTGGTGTGTTTACAGGACCCTAACTCACGTGTAAACCCTTGTAAATCATGGCCTAGATCATGGCAGTCCTTAAACAATATACAATCATGATTTAAGAATCAAAAACCTTGCTTAACATATCATGCTATGATCCAAAAACGACAATCTAGAAAAGTGGCACTTGTTTTTCTTTCATGTTTTTCATGCATCCAATAATTTAAACATTAATATGATATGATGGATGAGAAAAGGGATATTAGGGTGTGCCTTTGCGTAATTTACGCTCGAATATACGTTGACGACGAAGAACGGGACGCGGCGATGGCTTGATCTTGCTAGAACTTTCGAAAATACCTCAAGAAATCCTCTCTAATTTTCTTGTGTGTGCAGCCGTATGTTTTGAGAGAAGGGGTGGGGAATTTTCAGAATAAAAAAACTATGTGGTGGCCGATTGATTTGATAGTAGTCTAGGGTTTTGATTTAAATTACACATTAAATACTAATTTATTCACTAAGTAGGCTTTAGGCCTATTAAGCCATAAAATTTAATCCCATTAGTTAAATTAGGATTTAATTAAACTAATAACAAAGTTTTTCTTAATTAAATGTGTGAATTTATTAGCCTGGTTTCCAAAAAAACTCGTATTTTTGTTAAAAACCCAACACCGATAAAATTTACGTCCCGGCGTATAAAATCACCTCAAAACCCTTTATTTTCAAAAATACTAAAAAGCATCGACCATATTTTTAAATAATTAAAAATAATCATTTAATAAAAACATTTTCTATTTTGCAGGCATCGATCTCCGTTCCTCGATCGCAACTCGAATAACCTTTAAAAAATACATTTTTATGCAACAATGTAGAAAAATATATTTTAAACATGCAAATATACACAACATAATTAATTCAAGCAATTAAAACATTTAAATAAAATACAAAAGAATTTAATAATTCAAATGCATGTGGTTCGTGTGGACCTTTAAATTTTCGGTACATTACACTTATCTTCCCAAAACTCACGCTCCTAGCCTACCCCGACGGTACCAGCCATGAACCAACCTACCTTAGACCTAGACCAGCCCTCTACTGGACCTACATGAGCCACGGTCACAGCCCCATGCAGCCTCCAAGAGCCACGAATCGCTAAAGTCCAAAACTTCTCCACCCGAGTTTCCCATCCTCAGGCGCGCGATCTGTTAAGTCCAGTGGTTTTAGCACATGCCGAGCCTTTCCAAGCCTTGTCTCAGATCCACTAGGGTCTGGTATAAGGCTCGGCTAGGTCCATGTGATGCTAGATGAACCCTGCACGCTAACAACCCACGAACCGAGCTACTCTCAAGGAAACCCTCCTCTCGGTCCTTCCCTTGCAGTGTTCAAAAACCCATCTAAACCTCAAGACAACATCTTGACAACAATAACATCCCCTAAAAAATCAAGAACTGCAGCCCCTTGCAACAAAATTCAGAAAAACGTGAGCCACAAATAGAGAATTCAAAGAAAACCATGTATGCTCATGCTTGGATCGAGATTTTTCATGCATGAATACATATACATCAGTAATATAAACGTGGATGATGCAAAAACGATGCTACAAAGCGTGCCTGCTGATCTTATATGCGAGAAGATTGAGGAGAGGAACAACGGGGAAGCGCCAGAGAACTCTTTAGCAAAAACAAGCCAAGACCGAGACTTGCAGCTGGGGGAGGCTACTGAAATCGAGAGAGTGGTGTTTCAATTATATTAGGTTTAGGGTTAATTATGTATTAATATATATATATTTATATATATATATATATTATGTCAAGGCCCGTATTTCGTATTCGTAATTTTGCGGAATTATTAAAAAATTTCTAAATAAATAATTATCTTGTCCCATTTAATTAAAGTAAACATGTAAATAATTTTAATTTTAAAAAAACAGCGGAAGCAAATATTGTTTTCAACCAACAATTTAAAAATAATTAAACGTAAACATCAACTTAAAAATAATCCAACGTATTAAAACTGAGTTTGAATAATAAAAGGTGCATAAATTAAATCATGAGGTCCTCGGGATTACTACTGTTGTCCCAAGATCGCTCACTGGTCTCCGTCCGCGGTCCCGATCTCATCAATACCTACAACAATCAAGTCTAGTGAGTCTAAAGACTCAACATGTATATATCGTGAATAACAAGTAAATATATCATATAATCGCATGCAACATAAAAATAAAGTATCGTAAAGCGTACGGTGAAAATAGCATCATGAATAATTATAACTACGTGCATATCTGAAAATCATACGTAAAAGCTTTGCTCAATAAAGCTCTGTCATGTCATATCATAATTTTTCTGGTAGAGATAATGTTTCTAAGCAAGTGGCCCATAACATAACGTAAGCGCCTGATCAGACTAAACCACAATATACTTGGCGGTAGAGATCAATCACAGCCCTTGGACTGGATGTCTGTACCCATACATAATCATAAACCGGTCGTAAGTCACCGGGCGAAGAGGTCCTCGGTTGCGCCTACCGACTTCCAAACCCATAAGCATGAGGTGGCCACAAGACATATAGCATATATCTCAAAAATAAACATTTTATATTTTTATGCACGTAATATAATTATAACCTTATTTTTACCGGATGAGTTGGATCGCTCCCAGGCTTGCTGCGACTTACTACTAATATGTGACACATGCAATAAATCTTAACTTGACAAAAAAAAAAACTTAACAATAGAACGAAAAACGAGACGATTAGAGCCAATAACTTGATTTTTAACCATAGCTTCGTACCAACCCGAACTAACATTAAACCGACGTTTAACCATGATTAAAATACCCCAAACATACTGAAAAATATGAATAATAACTGTAAAACACGAAAATAGGTGAAAGGAATCCAAAAACATAAAACACTCTTCGAGAGTCATTTTGGCACCTTTCACCGTAAATTCTCGTACGACCTCTAAACTCGACCAAATCACAAACGGCCAAAAACACGACTTTCCTAACTCATTAAGGTATTTTCCAGTCCAAGGCCATGGGCTAAAAGTCAACCAAGAACTCAAACCAACCTCAAAACCGAAGATGAAAGTTGCTGTAAAAAAAAAACCAGCAGTGGCAACTTGTGCGTTTGTGGTGTAAACTATGAAATTTATTGACCAATGGCTTGAACCACCTCCCAAGAACTCTTACCAACATCATAAGGCATGGCTTGAACCATGGCTAAGGGCTAAAAGCCAACCACAATCCAAACCACACTCCAAAACCGAAGACACACTAATACAGGAAATGGAAAATTCGAACTATGCACTTGTGTTGTTGTTTTAAAAATTTTGAGGGAACCATGAACCAAACCTTGAAAAGACACCTTGGTCACGTCCTAGACATGGTATTGAAGGGTTCTAACCGTGGCTACAGTCCCTAGGACAGCCATGATTCGAACTTTCACCTTAAACCACCAAATGATAAAACCTTGGACTCAAATTCTGCACTTAAGGAAAAGTTGCTGTCACTACTTTGTTGGTGTGTGTATGGATGTAAACCAATGAACCAATAACACTCTAACACACTCTAATTCATGCCTAGTAGCAGCCATGGGTGCTGGAACCGAGCAACTCCCTGTAAGCAACCAAAACACACCAAACCGTGATGTGGAAAAACAAGAGAGCCAAGAAATTTTGTGCAGATTTTTGCTTAAATGTTGCTGTCATTTTCGTGATGCTGCTTGATTCATGAACATATACTGCTTAAAATTATCTAATATGACTTGATTGAAGGGCAAAGAAACAATATATACATGCCTGGAAATTGTTTTGACACGAAAACAAACCAATACGACGAATACGAGCGACGGAGTCGGAGTTGAGAATTCCTTCTTGTTCTTGTGCTGTTATTCTCGATTTTTAGCTGCTGTTCTCTTCTGTAAATTTCAAAATTATGGATGAAGTGCTGCTAGGTAATGAGTATGAAGGTTACAAGGGGTGATAAAGGAGTCTTGAAGTGCATTTAGTTGGAGGTTACAAGTCAAGAAGTTGAATGGATATGAATTGTTTTTCCTCCTCTAGTGTTGTTGTTCCTACCCTCTCCTCCTTGCTGCTAATTCACGATTTTTCTCAGATGTTTCCTACTTATTTTTGAGCATATGAATGTAGGACATGTAGGTAAGGAAGAGGAATGTTAATAATGGTGTTAAAGGGTCCATAATATACATTAAAATGAGAGTTACAAGTGAAGGAGGTGAAGGGTTTTGAATTGTTTCCTAATCCCCTTATTGCCGTTGGTTTGTTCCTTATTTCCTACTGCATTTACACGGTTTTGTTGTCTAATAGGTTGAGTAGAAATGAGGTATGTTATTGCATTTAAATTTACTACCCATTAGATAATTAAAATGAGAAATGAATACCCCATGAATTGTAATGAAGAATTGTTGGAATGGAGAGTTATCCACCTTTGAATATTTTAAATGTTGGACCCAAAATTATTACTTATTTGCATGGTATTTTATTGTTTACATCTTGTATATTAATTGCTTAAAGTTTTAAATACCCATTCTACATTTTAATGAATTTACACCTTAATTTATAATGACCTCTTGCATGACATTGCATGGATTTAACTTTAAGCATTTAAATACTATGTTTAATTTCTTGAATACTTCATACTTAGATTAATTCATTCTCTCTTGTTTACATATTTTAATTTAAGCTTTAATTAAATATTGAACCTAAAAGAATTTATTTACCAACTTAGCTCTAATTAATTAAATAAATTCTAAAACATTTTATTTCTTTAAATTAAATTATTCCTTAATTTAAATTAAATTTAGGAATGTCTTTCTTATTATTAATCTTATCTTTAATCTTCAAACTCCGGTCCGTCCTCGCGTATTTAACTGAAAAGATAAAACTAAACTTTTGCATTTAGAATAAATAGTTATGACTTGTCAAATATCAAAATGAATTAGACCCTTCATATATATATATATATATATATATATATATATAAATCATTTTTAAATTTAAATAGTAATAATTATGCATGGCTTATACGTAGTCTGATTTTCGGGTCGTTACATATTAAGTTTAAGCAAATGGGCCCTAATTGTTATTTAAAGGTTTAAAAGAGGATTTTAAGCCCAACAAGCTTAAAACTAAGCCCATTAAATTCAGACACACTCCCGAAAAATATTTCGTTTTGGAAAATTTTTGAAAATAATAGTCGAACCCTCAAAAAGTCTTTCGCTTCGATAAAATTTGCGTACCGGTTAAAAATAAAATCATGCTGATAAAAATACCCAATAAGTCCCATTTTTGAAAAATTCACTTAAAAACACCGTAAAAATTAATGGTGTAATAAAAATAATTTCATGATAATTTTTCGGTCTCTGTTCTTCGTTCGAGCGCGAAATACCCCAAGAAACCCTAGGCATGACCTTTTAAAATTTCATGAATCAAATTTTACCATGCATGAATTATGCATAAAATGCACAAAAATATTTAAACACATAATTTCAATAAAAATCCTAGATTGCATACATGCAGGTTAATTGAATTAAATTCATGAACCTTACAACTCTCTCCCCCTTAAATAAAATTCCTTCTTCGAAATTAGAATGTACCGAAAAACTCTGGGTAGTGACTTGTCATCTCGGTCTCAGTCTTCCAAGTAGCCTCGTCCTCATAATGATTCAGCCACTTGACCTTGACCATCTGGATCACCTTGTTCCGGAGCCTCTTCTCATGCCAGTCCAAAATCTGAGTGGGTTTTTCCTCGATGATAGGTGCGATGTCAGCTGAAGTGGCTCATAGTTAAGCACATGCAAGGATTCGACATGTACTTCTACAACATGGAGACGTGGAACACATCATGAACTCCCGCCAGATTCGGCGGCAAAGCAACTCTGTAAGCTGAGTTTGCCCTTCTTCCTGAATGGTCCGATGAATCTAGGGCTGAGCTTGCCCTTCGTCCCAAACCTCATAACACCCTTCATCGGTGCGACCTTCACAAACACATGATCCCCTATTGCGAACTCAAGATCTCACCGCCTCTGATCAGCATAGCTTTTTTGACAGATCTGTGCAGTCTTCATCTTGTCCCGGATCCTGGACACTAACTCTTCTCTCTTTCTGACAATATCCGGACCCATCTCTTCTCGCTCACCTACCTCATCCCAATAAACTGGCGCCCAACCCAAGGATAGTTCTTCTACCTCATCCCGGACACTAACTCTTTTCTCTTTCTGACAATACCACTGCTACTAGCTCGAGGTCATGAGTCGGATAGTTCTTCTCATGGAATTTCAGTTGTCTGGACACGTAGGCTATCACTGTGTCCTGCTGCATCAGAACTGCGCCCAACCCAAGCTTCGATGCATCTATATAGACCACGAACTCTCCCTGCCCTAATGGCATAGCTAGCATTGGTGTCGTGGTCAAGGCCTGCTTCAGTCTGTCAAAACTCTCCCGACACTCAGATCCCCGATAAACTTGGCGTTCTTCTTTTTCAATGGCGGTCATATGCACCGCGATTGAAGAGAAGCCCTGTACGAACTTATGGTAATAGCCTGCCAATCCCAATAAACTGCGGATCTCTGTCACACTCTTCGGGACTGGCCAATCTATGACTGCCTCTACTTTGCTGGGGTCAACCTCTATGCCACTCTGAAATACAATATGGCCCATGAATGCAACTCTTTCAAGCCGGAACTCACATTTTCTGAACTTGGCATACAGTTGTCTATCCTATAGAGTCTGTAACACTATCCTCAGATGCTAACTGTGCTCATCTCCGCTCTTCAAATAAATCAGGATATCGTCAATGAAAACTAAAATGAACAGATCCAAGTACGAATGAAACACAAGATTTATTAGATTGATGAAGATCGCTGGCGCGTTCATCAAACTGAAGGGCATCACCAAGAACTCATAGTGCTCGTAACGCGTCCGTAAGGCTGTCTTATGTACATCTGACTCCCTCACTTTCAGCTGATGATATCCAGATCGAAGGTCTATCTTGGAGAATATTGAGGCTCTCTGAAGCTAATCAAATAAGTCCTCGATCCTCGGCAGCGGATACGTATTCTTAACTTTGACCATGTTCAGCTCTCGGTAGTCAATGAAAAGTCACATGCCGCCATCCTTTTTCTTAAAAAAATAACTGGTGTGCCCTATGGAGAAAAACTTGGGCGAATGAAACCCTTATCCAGCAGATCCTGAATCTGATCCTTGAGCTCCTTCATCTCTGCAGGTGCTAATCGATAGGGCACTTTAGATATCAGCATTGTCCCAGGTATGAGCTCGATAGAGAAATCCATCTCTCTAGCTGGTGGAATACCTGAAACATTGTCAGGGAACAGAATGGAGAACTCATTGACTACACCCACATCCTCCAGCCTCTGACTGACTGGCTCTGTCACTGATACAATCTTGGCTAAGAATGCCTGGCAGCCTCTCTTGATAGGCTTCCTCGCACACATGCAGGAAATGACGTGCAGCATCTGCTGATGTCTAGCTGCCTCGAAAACAAATGGCTTCCCATTGGGCGGTCTGACAAAAATTGTCATATGTCGAAAATCTATGACTACACCGTGATAAGATATCAAGTTCATGACCAAGATGATGTCAAACTCCGGTAGTTGTAGCACTATCAAATCTGCGTGCACCGAAGCTCCAATCTCTTCACTATCTGCGAAGTGAACATCTGATCCCCGAAGGAATCGATACCATGAATCATGAATCCATCACTACTGGTATGATTCCTAGTCACTTCACGAAAGATTCGGATAAAAACGAGTGCGTAGACCCTGAATCTAGCAATGCATGCGTGTCTACACCTGCAATATATATCCTCCCTACGACAAAACATAATATCAAATCTAATAGTGTTGAACTTAAGAAATTTTCTTTTTTCGACGATTAACCCAAAGTCCTCGAACAAACCTTGAATTAACCCAAATATCATTCCCCAAAATTCGAAAGTCAAACTCAGAAAAATCAAAAATTGCAAATTCACCCCTTAAAGTTTCGAAAATGGTTCTCTAAATCTCAATTTACTAGTTATTACAATTGGGTCCCTAAAATTTCTTAAATCAACCCATAAATTCATAATCCCAAATAGGTAGAGCATGCATCTTAATTCCATCTAAGTCATCAATTCCAATACTTAAATCCTCATACAAGATAAAACCGAAGCAATTGTACAGTAAATTAAAATATTAAACCAAAGGGTTACCGGTATAAGTGTTGAGTCTGGTGCTGCCTCAGCCTCCTCGGCGTGCATCACATTAGCCCGGCCAGTAGTGGGGCCCTTGTTCCTAGGGCAATACGCTGCTTTATGGCCCTCTTATCCGCATACAAAGCACTTGAAGGTTCCCCACCTTCACTCGCCGAAATGGAACCTGCTGCACTGAGGGCACGACTGCTTGTCATATGGCTTAGGCGCCCCTGGCGCCTGAGGAGGTCTCTGCTGCTGAGGCCTCCTACCCTGTCCCTGGGATCTTTGTTGCCCCTGTTACCTCGGTGGCCCAGTAAACTGCTTCTTGTGAGGTTGGGAAATGGACTGAGCTTGCTGCCTCTTCCTATGCATCTCATGATCTATGTCTCGCAGTGCCTTCTCTGCCTGAAAACCACAGGTAATGGCCTCATCATAACATGCCGGCCTCATCAGCGTGACGTCCCGGCGAAGAGTGGGCCTCTGTCCATCAAGGAAATGGCTCAGCTTCTGGGCGGCATCTTCTTCTATCATGGGCACAAAATGGCAGCCCCTGTCGAACTTGCGGATAAACTCCGCCTCTTGAGGCTCATGAACTCCCGTGTCAGGCGGCCCCTGACGTCAGCTGGGAAATACTTCCCGAAGAACATATTTCTGAATCTGGCCCACGTGAGAGTAGCTACATACACTGCATGTGCAGCTCCCTCCCACCATAGGGACGCATCATCCCTTAGCATATAAATGGAGCACCTGGCTTGGTAGGCATATCTCATCTGCAGATACTTAAAATGTAACTCCAGTGACCTAATCCTTCCCTCTGCAACGAATGGATCGGTGGTACCCCCGAACTCTTTCGGATTGAGCCTATGGAACTGCTCGAAAACATATGTCTGTTGTCGGTGTACCTGTTGGCCTAGCCGGGCTGCTCCATCAGTCTAGCTATCCCCTCAAGTACTCGGGTAGCTGGGTCTCCTAGCGGTGGTGGTGGAGGTCTTCTACCTCCTACAGGAATCTCATCCTGCCTATCAGCACTGGGAGCACGTCCGGGAGGCATATATGAATACAGTCCAATTTAAAACGTAACCCCTCATACAATTAATCTAGTTTTTAAAACAGTAAATTCTTAAATCGTAAAAGAAGTAAAACATGAACAATAAATCATCATAAAGCATAAATCATGTAACATGCAGGTGATGACACTAAATCATTTAAAACATAAAAACTTACAGACTTGAGGTTTGAACACTGAGCGGCAGAAGATGGCGGTGGCACAACCCTATACAGGGCCCTTTCTCTAATACAATCTGTGACGTCTACTCAATTTTAAAAGTGCGGAAATATTATTATTATTTTTTTAAAAAAAGCTCGAATTTAAAAAAATAACATTTAAAATAATCGTATTTAATTGACAATAAAAATAGCGCAGTTTGAAATAACCATCATCATCCAAGATCAAACGTAAACATAAACGAGTAAAATCGTAATACCATCAATGTATAAAAATGTTTAACTCCTCTCAAAAACTCATAAATAAAATGCAGAAAAATGTCAGTACTCGGGTTGTGTCACCGCACTAGGGCTGCCTACTCAGAGTTCAGCACCTACAGTCTCCTCAGCATCAAGCTCACCTGCATCACACACGCCTAGTTAGTCTAAAGACTTAACATACCTATACTAGGAATAACAAGTACATATACGTGGTACACAGTAGTGAAAAATATCATACTCAACATATCTTTCATGTACTTAAAAGCATAACATAAACGTGTCGTGTAAAATCATAACGTGTCAAAGCATGTCATCTCATGTCATCATATACGTATACATTTTCTTTTTAATTAAATTCAGTTCATTTGTTGTGACTTTCGTATCAGCTCTATCGATGGATACATCTACATATAACGACGGTATCGGGCGGCGGGGACATCAGTGACAGCATTACCTGTCCACTTAGCCTTGGCCTCAACTCATCATATCTCATGTCATCGTATACATATACTTCGTCAGTCACAACAAATTCTCATCCTTAAAAAATATCATTATATACACCACTTAATAAAAATATACATATACCTAACTTTTTCCTTAAAACCAAGCATGCACCATATTTATCATAATTTCATAAATATCATAAACATGATGCATAAACATATAAAATATCATAAATTTGTGCACAGGGCGCTGCCAGTACCAAAAACTCACCCCAGGTGCAAAATGACCAATTTGCCCCTAGAAACCCAAAAATTACCGTTTTTGCCCTGGACCTCTAAAATTGACCCGAAGCTTACTAAGATCCTTAAAATGTCCCAAAACATTTTTAAAAGCATTCCTAGATGTAAACTCTTGCTCATTTCATAATTTAACCGATTCGTTTTAAATCGTGGACCAGGTTCCGGTTTTAACCCGAATCGAACCGAAACTTGGCCAAAACTTTCCCAAATTTTTACCACACTTAATGAACATCTAAAAGGTCCTAAAGATCTCAAAATCAGGCCCTAAGCCCCTAGGCTGATATTCCAGAAAATGTCACAGATCTCGGCCCTTCCTAATTTTGCACCTTAATACACTCATTTCCCAAAACTCACGCTCTTAGCCTACCCCGACGGTACCAGCCATGAACCAGCCTACCTTAGACCTAGACCAGCCCTCTACTGGACCTACATGAGTCACGGTCACAACCCCATGCAACCTACACGAAACGCTAAAGCCCGAAACTACTCCACCCGAGTTTCCCATCCTCAAGTGCGCGATCTGCTAAGTCCAGTGGTTCTAGCACATGTCAAGCCTTGTCTCAGACCCACCAAGGTCTGGTCTAAGGCTCAGCTAGGTCCCTGTCCCGCTAGATTACCCATGCACGCTAACAACCCACTAACCGAGCCACTCTCAATGAAACCCACCTCTCGGTCCTTCCCTTGCAGTGTCCAGCACCAATCTAAACCTCAAGACAACATCCTGACATCATTAGCAGCCCCTAAACAATCAATAACTACAGCCCCTTGCGCCAAAATTCAGAAAACGTGAGCCACAACTATAGAATGCAAGAAAACACATGAAAATCGAAAACCATGTATGCTCATGCTTGGATTGAGAGTTTTCATGCATGAATACATATAAATCAGTAATATAAACGTGGATGATGCAAAAACGATGCTACAAAGCGTTCCTGCTGATCTTATATGCGAGAAGATTGAGGAGAGGAACAACAGGGAAGCTCCGGAGAATCTCTTTAGCAAGAACAAGCCAAGACCGAGACTTGCAGCTGGGTGAGGCTGCTGAAATCAAGAGAGTGGTGTCTGAATGGGGGGTGTCAGCTGGTAGGGTGAATGATATTAGGTTTAGGGTTAATTATGTATTAATATATATTGATTAAGTTTAAGCAAATGAGCCCTAATTGTTATTTAAAGGTTTAAAAAAGAATTTTAAGCCCAACAAGCTTTAAAGTAGGTCCATTAAATTCAAACATACTCCCGAAAAATATTTCGATTTGGAATAATTTTGAAAATAATAGCCAAAACCTTAAAAACTCCCAAATTCGATAAAATTTGCATACCGGATAAAAATAAAATCCTACGGGTAAAAATACCCAGTAACCCCCATTTTTGAAAAATACACTTAAAAACACCATAAATAAATTAATTAAAATTAATCGTGCAATAAAAATATTTTTCCTGATAATTCTCCGGTCTCTATTGTTCGTTCGAGCGCGAAATACCTCAAGAAACCTTAATGCGTGACCTTTTAAAATTTCGTGAATCAAATTTTACCATGCATCAATTATGCATAAAATGCACAAAAATAATTAAACACATAATTTTAAATAAAAATCTTACATTGCATACATTCAGGTTACGTGAAGTAAATTCTTGGACCTTACAGTAAATATTAACCACGATAGCAAGTAATGCATCACATGCAACAATGAGAATACTTTTAATAAAATAGCTTTTCATGAATTAGCATAAAATTTAAACATTTTTTCTTTCATCATATCATTTCCTTTCATCATAACATATACATATACATTTCTTTAAGGTGAATTCCTTTCATTTATTGTGACCATTCTTTCATCCTTTGGTCGATTGATCAATCTCAGCTGTAACCCTGGTACCAGGCGACGAGGCAATATTAACCACTTTTCCGTTATTTCCTTGGCCTATAGTCGGCGGGGACATCAGCTACACTCTCACCGGTTAATTGAGCCTTGTTGTAACGTCCCGAAAATTTGAAGGTCCACGTGAACCACATGCATGCAAGTATCAAATTTCTTATGTGTTTTAATTAAATTATTTTAATTACATTAATTAGATGTTGTAGGCATGTTTACATGTTTAAAATATGGTTTTATACTAGAAAGCATAAAACATTGTTCTTAAAAGGTTATTCGAGATGCGATCGAGGAACGGATACCGGGGACCATATGAGAGAAAATATTTTATTAAATTATTATTTTTAAATGATTAATGTGTGGTGTATTTTGAATGGAATTTTCAAAAATGAGATATTTTGAGGTATTTTCATACGCCGAGTCGTATTTATAAAATAATAATCGATTTTTTTATAAAAATATGCACTTTACGAGAATTTTGCTAATATTCTCACAAACTTTCTTTAACAAAATATTTTAAATAATGACTAATGGACTTAATGAGCCTATTATACTTGATTAATGGTCCCAAGCTTGCACCATGTGTTTTAATTAAAATAAAAAGCTTAAAACCCCACACCAAATCCCATAATATACACGCCCCTTGCCCTCACAAAAACACTAGGACTCTCACCTCCCCCAAAACACACACACCACACGAGTTTTTGAAGGTAAAACAATGAAAAGCTTGAGGAAAAATTCAGCAAGGTTCTTTCTGTCGACGTCCCTCGCATTGCCAAAACGTTTTCGTGCGTAATATACGCAAAGGCAAACCTTAACTTTCTTTCAAACATCTTTCACACCACATTATATTTGTTTGATTAAACTTTACGTGAAAAATATGTGGCACAAGTTTTATTTTCGTTTTTATGGGATTACACGCATATAACTCATGTTTTATGATTCAAAAACACATGTTAAGGATACCTTAAGGGGCTGCCACGGTAGAGACACCTAAAAGGATGAATTTCAGAGGTTTAAGGAGGAACTTAGGAGTTGGCACAAGGGCTGAACATGAGAGCTTCATGGCTGAACAAAAATAGACCCCTTGGGGGCTTGGACACTTCGGCTAGGGTTTCCTAGGGCATGCGTATTCTAGCAACTGATAAGGGCACATCCAGGGGTCTTAGGAGGGTCGAGCCAGGGTCATAGACAGGTTGCACGATGAGAGAGTCAATGGCAGGGGTGATCACGCGCCCATAGGGTTGCGCATGCAAGGGAAGGTGTGGCTGTTGGGGGGATGCAACGTCTGGGTGGGTTAGGATGGCTCCAGTAGCTTGCTTAGGGTTTGGTTAGGATCTTGTGAGGGTGGCCGAGGGTCTGGTCGAGTGGCTAAGGGGCTGGGGTCGAAGCTATCCTAGGTTTGAATGCCATTAGGACTAGGACTCTTGGTGCAAAAAATTCAGTAGAGGATAGGGGTGTCTTCGAGGGTCTTAATCAGTTTTGTGTGGGCTGAAAAAGGTTTAATTAGGTGTTATTGTGCTTCGGTCAAATTTTGGTTAAGTTTCGAGTCGATGCGAGTCAAAACCGGAATGTACGTCTAAGCTTTAAAAACAATTTGGGAAATTAGTCGAGGAGCATAAGCTTACGCATAAGGAATATTTATGGGAGTGTTTTAAGGTCATATGTTATGTTTGGAATGATTTGGGACGTCGTTTCGAGGTTTAAAGATAAATACGAAAAATTATGCTTTTAGGGGTATAATAGTCATTTTTGTAGAGGCCTAAAAATCAGTGTTTGAATTTTTTTTTTACTAAAATTGCCTCATTCATAAATGAACTGATAAATAAAGTTTGATGTTCAAAGTGGCAGCGGAAGAAATTAACATTTTCGAAATGACAATAAAAAGTTTTTCCAACAATAATTAAAATGTTTGCGCAATCGAATAATAATAAATGCTGCACTGAGGTCCTCGGGTCCTACTACTGCCGACTCGAGCTGGCTCACAGGTCCCCGCCTCGATCCCGACATCATCAGCACTTACAACAATCAAGTCTAGTGAGTCTAAAGACTCAACATGCATATATCGTAAATAACAAGTAAATAAATAATAAGCTTGCATGCAAGTGAGAATTTCATGTAAGCGATGCTGCTAGGCGTTTAACATGATTGGTTGGGTACTATCAGACTTGAATTCTGACGTTCTTATTATAAAGGAGTTGATAAGTAAGAATGGAGCAATTGGGGTATGCTCATATAAGGATATGTTTAGTCCTGAATCACATGGAGATGTGAACCCACTGCTAGTTGTATCAATGAACCATTGAGGGCCACACAAATACTAGCTTACTAGATCCCGTTGAGAAGAAAAATAGTTCAATGTGTTTAACGGCTTATAAAGGAGCTTATAAGCGTAAATAAAAATAGAAGTATGACTTCTATAAGGAGAATATAACTTTTAATTTATGGAAGTGTTCCTAATTAAAAGTTGGCCAAACAAATAATGTATTTGAAAATTGTTATTTTCATAAACATTATTATGGACTAAATTAAATTAATTCAAGTGTTGAATTAATTAAACATTAGTGGGCCTAGTAGTGTCCAAATAATTAAATTAATTCAAGTGTTGAATTAGTTAAATAACATTGGGCCTTGTAGAGCTCAATTAGAAATAATTATTAAACTAGTGATCTTGACTAAAATCAAGTAAATAAATGGTCTCTCAAATATGTTTGAGACATTTAAATAAAAGTTCATGGGCCTTGTAATTGTTACAAGCCCAAGTAAAATGCATGCTTGAAAGGTGAAGGGTTGGAGACAACTTTTGAGTTAATGGCATGGCATGCACATGCAAATTTTTGCTTTAACTTTTTTCACAACCAATAAAAGTCTTCCTCCCTTCTCTCCCACAAGCACTTGGCCGAAATTTTTGTTCAAAAATTCTCTCAATTTTCTTCAATTGTTGAGGAAAGAAAACACTTCTCAAATAAAAATCCTCTAAATTTTCTAGTGCAAAATTAGATGGAAACTAGCTTGTTGGTGGTGAGCTTTATTTTGAGTAAGGAGTGCTCAAAGGAGGCTTGTAGATTGTCATCCTTTGAAGAGCTTAGTTGTTTGACAACTAAGTTGGAGCCACAATCAATCTTTTAAGATTGATAGGTATATTTCTTTAAAACACACTATGTATGACATATTTTGTGTTATGTTATTTGCTACACACTATAGTGGTTGAGCTGCTCGGTTTTGCTATGAAAAATAATTTTTTGAAACTTTCGTTGCGCATTTCGGGCACCTTAAACAATACCTTTCAAGTGATATCAGAGCTAAGGATACTATTTTGTGTAGCCTATACATGATATTATATTGAGATCAATTTCTAACCACATGAGATAAATTTTTGCAACAGAAAAAAGACAAGGCCATGAAAGGGGCATTTCGGGTAGCTTGTTGCTACCCCTTTCGGGCAGCAAGGGCTCGGGCTGCCCGAACACCCCATTGAAAAATAAAAAAAAAATTTGTTGGCTGGAATCCAGCGAGGGAGCTCCGGCGATGACGACTAGGGTTTCCAAAAGTGTTTTGGAATATTAAAGTGTCATGGGCCTTGAAGTTGTTGGGCCATTAGATGGCTAACACAATTTGTGAATTTAAATGTGCCAAAATATTTTTTGGTGAAAAATGAATTTTTGGGCCCTTAAGTTTAAATTTACAAAAGTTGTACATATTTTCTAATGAAATAAATAATTGAAGTTGGACTTTAATTATTTATAGTAAATTGTGATTTACAAGTAATTCGGTTATAAATATATTAATTAGAAAGTAGACAAAGTAGTTTGTATACCTTGTTAATTTAGTTTATAATCGTGGCGGTTAGTGATTGGATCAATATATATAATATTGGATCAATTGATTATTGTGATAATTAATTGATGGTGTACGGTATGTGATATTATGCATGAAAGAAAATCAAAAGCCCAAGCCCAATTTGCTAGGTGTATGCTAGGATATTTTATGTTTAATGATTGTAATGATTATCAATTTATAAATTGGGATTGTTTTATGGCACGTTCCCACCCCATGAGATGTATCCCTATTTTTCATGGATATTTATTTGTAAATATTAGTATAGTGGAAGATCAAGATTGTAAGATGATGGCCTTGATGATTATGAAGATCGAAGACATGTAAATATTGTAAGCTTATGTAATAGTTGCATTTGCATCCCATGCATTTCCCTAGGATTGGACCTAGGCCCGTGTTTAGCTCACACGGGCCATTTGTATTGGAGCAATTGATCATCATTGTTTTGTTTACTGTTTATAATATATGAGTGATATGTTATAAATAATGAGTATGTGCGTTATTATTATGATAATAACAAAGTTGCATCAATTCGGCAAACATACGATCAAACATGGCGAGCTTTTAAATAGAATTAATGATGAGACCATTCAAAATTAAAAACCCTCATTTTGAATAAGATTCAAAATTAATATCAAGCCCGTAAAGGAGAATTATAAAGTTGTTTATAATTTCTATGTCTTCCATCGAAAATAGGTGCATGATGAATGCTACCCGTTTTCGGGGCTCGGCTCATATTATTGGGGGGCCCTGGACACCGGAAAGCTGTGACATTCATTGACATAGTGATGTGAACTACATGGAACTCCCATGATTTCCGCTCATATTATTGAGAGAACTCATGGCGACCGTCCATTAAGGTTCAACATTGATGGGTAATGCTTGACACGTAAGATGAACGACGTCATATTATTGGGTCCTAATCAAATGGGAGACAAAAGTTTACGTAAAGGGTTGCATGGTGATGCAATTGGAAACTACCTTTTAGGAATTATGATTGGCTGATATTATTCGGGATCATAATTTGCTAATTGGACCTTACGTACCTACTGAGGAAAGGAGTTTCCCGTTTTCACTAGAAGGTAGTGAAATATGTCAAAACAGTGGGAGCGAAAATTTATAAAGTAAAAGTCCATACTTTATATCTTACTAAATATTTTAAAATTATCATTAACATTTATCTGTTTTAATCTTCAGTACAAATTTTGAAAATGTCTTCGATTCGCAATCCGCTATCTGCAATACTTGACAAACACGTATTAACCAGACCTAATTACCTCAACTGGCTAAGAAACATAATTCGGAAAGGATAGCATATACACTGACTGAGTCGCCCCCTGTTGAGGCTCCGACTGCCTGCACTCCTGAGGAATTGTAGACTTACAAGGAATGGTGTGACCATGACTTGAAAGCCAGTTGTTATATGCAGGCTTCTATGAATGATGAGCTGCAGAGGCATTTTGAGGATGCAAAGAGTGCTGCTGACATTCATTTGCATCTCAAAGAGCTCTTTGGTGAGCAAACACGGCCCATTAGGCATGCTAACGTCAAGGAGCTGATCACTTTGCTCATGGGAGATGGGGCCTCGGTCCATGAGCATGGCCTAAAGTTGATTGGGCTCGTGGATAAGCTCGTTGGCATGGATCTTACGTTTCCTTCAGAGTTGACCACCGTCATGTTGCTCTTGTCACTGCCTAGCTCATTTGATCCTTTTGTGGTGAATTTCAATATGAACAAGATGGAGCCGACCCTTGAGGAGTTGGTGAACATGCTTGTTACCTTTGAGTCCACTATCAAGAAAGAGAAGTCGGTTTTTTATGTGGGCTCTTCATCTGGTACGAAAACTGGTCCACCTGGGAAGGGAAAGAAGCATTCTTTCCAACGTCCCAAGAAGAATGTGCCCTTGAAGAGGCAAACTCCGAGTCCCGCTGTGGCAGCTACACCAGTTAAAGATGACAAGACTGTTGACATCTTTCATCAATGCAAGAAGCCTGGACATTGGAGGCGTAACTGCAGAGAATATCTTGCCCAGAAGAGTTTTGGAAACGATATGTTCTATATTGAAGTAAACATTTCACTTAACTCTACTTCTTGGGTATTAGATAACGGCTGTGGCTCACATCTCTGTAATGATTTGCAAGTGATGGGAAGAAGTAGGAGACTTAGGGAAGGTGAGACATTCTTGAGGATGGGCAATGGAGCACGAGTTGCTGCCAAGGCCGTAGGAGATGTTTGCTTATTATTGAACAATGATTTTAAGTTGATTTTAAGAGATGTTTTGTTTGTACCTGACTTGGTTAAAAATTTTTTTTCCATTTCTATGCTTGATTAAGATGGATATTCTTGTTTATTTAGCAAAGGTGTTTGCAACATTTACAAGAATGAATGTTTAATTGGTACTGGAGAACTTGAAAACGATCTCTACACCTTAAAATTGAAAGATATTCCACTAAACAATGTCCAAGCAATAACAACAACAAACAAGCCAAAACATGATACTCTAAATTCGGCACAATTATGGCATGCTCGATTAGGAGATATTTCCCTAAGAAGGATGAACAAGCTAGTAGGAGTGGGCATGTTCGATATGTCTGATATTAATTCTCTCCCAACTTGTGAATCCTGTCTAAAAGGAAATATGACCAAAATTCCCTTTAAGGGCCATGTGGAGCGAGCCAAAGGGTTATTGGATTTGATCCATACCGATGTGTGCGGTCCTCTTAGCATCACAACTAAGCATGGACATGTCTATTTCATCACCTTTACTGATGACTTTTCGAGGTATGGCTATGTGTATTTGATGAGATACAAGTTTGAAGCCTTTGAAAGGTTAAAAGAATTGAGAAGTGAAGTAGAGAAACAGTTGGGACGAAGCATCAAGTCACACGATCAGATCAAGGTAGTGAGTACTTGAGTGCCGAGTTCCAAGAGTATCTTAAGGAGAATGGGGACCCGAACCTAATTTGTGGGGACCCGGACGCTAATTATCTTCTTAATCGTTATTAGGATCAATTTACAAATCAAGTAATTAGGGCCATAAAATTTTTTTAAAACTGCGGAACGTAATGAGATTAATCTAATATACAAACAGTATAAAACTACAAGTTTTGTACAACATGCCTTCTAGTTACAAATTAAGGTTCAACTACTATAATCAAGTAATGAAACCTATCTACATCAAAGTCCGGAATCACCACTCTAATCTCGATCTCTCATCATCTTCTCGACCCTGATCCTGTCCCACCTGTTGTCATGCACACATACAAACAAGACAACAGCCGGATAACTCCGGTGAGAATAAATCCCAGTATAAATCATGTATACATGCATTTCATATAACAGCATATATAAAAGCATGAAATAGATATCAAGACATGTATCATAATCTGAAATAATAAATTGATATCAAACAGTATTTCATACTCTGAACATGTATCACCTAAGAAATATGAATCAATATAAACTTTGAATCACACTCTGTGATTGTAAGACTCTGACTCAATCGCTCAGATAGACTCATCTCTCATATAGGGATCCCGGTCTGAATAAGAACGTAACAAGTCTCCCACCTATCTCTTACATTCGCGGTGGTTGTAATTGATACGTCCCTATTCCTGGACTTTGGTCTGATCTGTATCGAATAGTCGGCAATAAAGGCTGCTCTGTCTCTTAAGCACATCGTTACACCAAACGTTTAATGTCTTGGCAGATCTGCCAAAGACTTGGCACGTCTGCCAATCCTATTCTGACAATGTGCAATGGGCCAGTGATCGCTCTGTCAAAACCTAGCCCCTCTGTCAGTGACTCTCCCTCAATAGCTATCTGCTATCCACTGCTTTTACACACATCAATAAAATCAGCATACTCAAACAAAGCATGCAAAGGTATGAAAACAATAACATACGAGTATGTGGTTTAGGGAAACTCAAGTTAAATCTAACTCCAGTCGATCTCCCAATTCACATCGATTTATACCTTTCTTTCCGTCGGTCTGTCGAAGTCAAAGTCTGGAATCTGAATCTGTCAATGTCAATCCATCTGAAATGACAATATCGAGGAGTATATATATCAATACACAACTCAATTCAAAACCTGTTCTGATCAATACTCAAATTAAACATAATCTGATCCATATAATCGATATCATGATACAATCGAATTCATTACTGAATCTGATCAATCTAAATCAACTGATTTCTCGACGGCATAACAATACAGTCTCGCTAACCTCGTCAATCTCAAAATCACAGATATAATACCAGAGCTCGTAATCAATATCAATACAACTCGTAATTTCAACGATAATACAAATCTAATACCGAATCTCAATCAAATCGACTCCGAAAATCATAACAATTACATAAGCAGTCTGTTCTTTAATCTGACTTCAAATATACGATGTCTACTGTATCAAAAACACCATATATGATTCATGTTCAATTCTTACAATATCGTAATTTCAAATCGTATTTAAACGTAACAAAACTTACGTCCAGTTGTAGCCTACGTCGATAGGACAGTACTGAAGTCGGATTAAAATTCTAACGGACGGATCTTTCACAATCACAATCTAAAATGCGCAAGGATTTTCTTCTCAAAAGCTTCGACCCTTTTCTGAATTTGTGAGGGGAAGACGTGTAATTTTTATATATATATATTGCATGCAACACCAGGAAACGTGGCTTATTTTTCATGCTGCACGTCACACCGCGGGTGCGCTCACTTTTGCACCGCGGGTGCGCTCAGTGTTCTGATATACATCAATTTTTCCAGAAGCTTGGACCGCGGGTGCGCTCAGTGTTCTGATATACATCAATTTTTCCAGAAGCTTGGACCGCGGGTGCGCTGACTTTTATACCGCGGGTGCGGTGACCTCACTGTAGCAACACCGCGGTTGCGGTCTGTCTAGCACCGCGGGTGCGGTTACCCTCCAGTAGCAAATCTCATACCCTACTGGCAATACACCGCGGGTGCGCTGCCTCTGGGACCGCGGGTGCGGTGACCCTACTGTAAAAATGCCCAACTCTCTGTCCATCAACCGCGGGTGCGCTCATGCTACTGTAACTCTTCCACATTTCATGAACTACAACCGCGGGTGCGGTCCGTTTCTTACCGCGGGTGCGGTGGCACTTTGCCAATAAACTCAACTTTTGCAACGTCGTTTCTCCCCTTCTATTCTTGCATTTCTTATTCGTACTATATATATATCATTTCAGACATATCACCAAGAATCTCAGGCATTACATTTCTCCCCCTCTTAGATACGATTTCGTCCTCGAAATCGCAGGTAATCACTTCAGCTATCAAAACGAAACGTATAAAAGAGGTAAAACTCATCTCAATGAAATCATCCTGAAATCTCAATCTCATATCAGATTCTGTCTTTCAAGGAATATTTCTAATGCCCCGATGACTTTACTGTATATGCAACAGTAGAATATTCTTCGTTCTAAATTTCTTCCTTTCACGGATCTCTAATTCCAGACCGGAGTAGTCATTCAAGAAGCATAAAATCATAATACCACTCGAAATCATTTTAATCGAATCAATCGCAAAATACTGGCTATACAACATCCGTATATACCAATCAACAGCTCATACCAAATCAATATCATCAGCTGTTATCAAATCTGTTTATCCCAGTCAAGGATATATTAAATCTTCGGCCTCAAATACCAATCGTCACCATCCGACGTTGGCATATTAAGTCTGTCTGGTCTGAGCTATCTTTATTCTCCTCTGAATTAGCTACATTTTCTTTGTCATATCTCTGACCGCATCAGATCCTATCTCAGGTATCTCCGAGATATTATTCTTATATCAAAGACATCTGCAGTATTCACTGTACAATATATCGTCTGTAACTATTTCATTATCCATCTGGTTATCTGATAACTATTATCGTACAATAATTCACACAACGACAATATGTCATATCAACTGGTGCTAGCATCCAGCACTGCAGCTCTCTGGATATCTCTCAATATCCGTATAGTACACTCTGGCTATCTGTCAGTCGGTGGATAATATATGAATGAGTTCATGGTATGTTCTGCCACAATTACAAACTCAATCAAAATTAACAATCTGATATGATCTATTTCACATTCTGGTCAATCTGACCATTTCTTTGACATCGATCTTTGTCATCTGATCATGTTTGTACGTCATCTTGTACAAACTAATAGATATAGATTGAACAATCTGTCAATCACAATCATATTATATCACAATCTGGAAAGTATTATAGTGATCTCCTTATGAAATTCATCGAATTATACTCCCCATGTCTAGTCAGAAATATACCAATTCTGTAATAACTCTTCTGATTTCTATCTTTCTATCTTCATTTATTGGCGATTCAGACATTTCAGTACAAATTCTGTCAACATTTCAGTACAAATTCTGTCACTACTGATTTAATTTGTCTATGTCAAAACTATCTGTTCGAATATCATACATTCTCATTCACCAACATGAAAACTGAATCCACTATTGTGTGTTTTTGACACTATCTGTCATTTCAGATTCGAACTATTTGGTACAAAAAAATCATTTAATAATATAAATTAAAAAAATACCTACCTGGTATTCGGTTCTGCCTATCGATATCAAATTCTGTCGTGCAAATCTGACACATTTGACATCATACGATAATCATTCTCATACTATACAGTACCACATACCTGATATTCTGATTGATACCCCGCTCCAACTATCGATATCAATTTCTGAACATTCTGATTAACTTTCTGAGTCGCTTTAATTCTCAAAATCAGTTCTGATTCAACTGGCACAATATCAAATTTCTACAGTCTACCATCTGTTTCAAATATTCATTTTGAACAACCGAAATATCAAATCAAATTCAGAACATCAGTGATAGATAATAGCCAGCTAATACTCCTAGAACTGCCAATATCTAACACTGACGTCAAATTTGACCAATTAATCACGATCTCACTCCGCTAAGATCAACAGATATATCATCTTTGAATATAACAAGCCCTGAATATAACTTGTCTCAATCAAGATTCACATTTTAACAGTTTCTGTATACCATATCTTAGTTTTCAAAATATTCAATACCGTCTTCAAATATTCAACAACTGAATACATAAGGAGTCCCTCTGCTCCTTTCGGTAATACTCAAATCATAAATAACACAGATATCAAAAGAATTCTAAATCTAGAATCCTTACCGTACTATATTCATTCTTCGGCCATTTCAGGTCCGAATCTTACCATCTTCTAAAATCCGTTTATGGTAACTCTGTACTTGATCAGCATAGCCATATCAGTAATGCAGTCATACTCAGACACACAAGTACAATACCAGCTAACTCAATCTCATTCTCACCGCACTGTAGTATACGATGCTTACAGAATTTACTGATATCAAATCGCTTCCCACAACTGAAGAGATAAACTACTACAGCAGATAAGTACTCAACAAATAATACATAAATCAACACAATTCGTTCAAAAATAACGTATAGGATGCACTAGTATCTATCAATCCCAATAAAGGATAATCATAAAGAACAACTATCTGTCACTATATCATCAAGTGCATCCGGGGTCTGTTCTTCGGTCACTGTCACCAGATGCTTCTGTTCCCTGGATTCTTCGGGAATCTCTTTGTTGACATACTCTAGCAAAGTGTCCTTGCTGTTTGCAAATGTTGCAACTACCAAGTAATCCTTGGCATTGCTCTGTGGGATGTCTCCCTCCGCAAGCGCTGCAATAAACTCCAGTATAACTCTGGCTAGAACCGCTGGAATCAGACAAATTGCTGCCAGACCTCTTGAACTGTCTTCCTCTGGCTTCCAAATAATCTTTCTTTCCACCACTGCTGCCACCAATCTCAAGTCTGAGAGGTGGTTGATGTGGTCTCAATGTTGGAAGTACAAACGAAGCTCCTTTCCGTCTCATCAGACTAGCTTCGGCTCTCTTAGCTTTACTCAACATATCAATAAAAGTATAGGGTCGGCTCACACTTATCAATGTCAATATCTCAGGATTCAATCCCCTGATGAAAAGACCAATCACAGCTTCATCATTCTCATCCACGTGAGGAGCAAAACGTAGCAAAGTAGAAAAGTGGGCAACATATTATGAAATGTTTAGTTGACCCTGTTTCAAATTTTCAAATTCTGCCTTCTTGTCCTCTCGGTACGAAGCTGGGAAAAACCTTCGATAGAATTCAACTTTGAAGATCTTCCAAGAAATCACTGTACCACGCTGTTCTAAGACTTCCTTGGTTGCAATCCACCAGCTCTTTGCGACTTCCCGTAACTGATGCCCAATCAGTTTAACTCTTTGTTCCTCTGGATACTCAAGTGAATCAAACAGTATCTCTATATCATCTAGCCAACTTTCGCAATCAATAAACGTCTCAGTACCCCTTAAAATCGGCGGTTGAAATGACTGGAACCTCTGCAACTGCGTTTCCATCAGAGTTTCTGACACATCCATCTGATCAATCAAGATACTTCTCTGTTCTGTGATTCCTCGAGGAGATAGATCTGATTATCAAAATCATTAGTAACCAGATATAACAGTTCTGTTTTAATCCTCCTCCGATCATCTTATAGCTGATCAAGAATCGGGTCTGATTCATTCTCAATCATATATATTATCAAATTAATTCAGATATTCAGGAAATCAAGTATTAAAGCAATAAATCATGCTAGCAATCACGAGCAAGAAAAGAAAACTCAATCTACCCCGTTCATTCTATCTTCTATCTCAATCTAAAGGATCTATCGCTCTGATACCACCTGTTGTGGGGACCCGGATGCTAGTTATCTTCTTAATCGTTATTAGGATCAATTTACAAATCAAGTAATTAGGGCCATAAATTTTTTTTTAAACTGCGGAACGTAATGAGATTAATCTAATATACAAACAGTATAAAACTAAAAGCTTTGTACAACATGCCTTCTAGTTCCAAATTAAGGTTCAACTACTATAATCAAGTAATGAAACCTATCTACATCAAAGTCCGGAATCACCACTCTAATCTCGATCTCTCATCATCTTCTCGACCCTGATCCTGTCCCACCTGTTGTCATGCACACATACAAACAAGACAACAGCCGGATAACTCCGGTGAGAATAAATCCCAGTATAAATCATGTATACATGCATTTCATATAACAACATATATAAAAGCATGAAATAGATATCAAGACATGTATCATAATCTGAAATCATAAATTGATATCAAACAGTAATTCATACTCTGAACATGTATCACCTAAGAAATATGAATCAATATAAACTCTGAATCACACTCTGTGATTGTAAGATTCTGACTCAATCGCTCAGATCGACTCATCTCTCATCTAGGGATCCCGGTCAGAATAAGAACGTATCAAGTCTCCCACCTATCTCTTACATTCGCGGTGGTTGTAATTGATACGTCCCTATTCCTGGACTTTGGTCTGATCTGTATCGAATAGTCGGCAATAAAGGCTGCTCTGTCTCTTAAGCACATCGTTACACCAAACGTCCAATGTCTTGGTAGATCTGCCAAAGACTTGGCACGTCTGCCAATCCTATTCTGACAATGTGCAATGGGCCAGTGATCGCTCTGTCAAAACCTAGCCCCTCTGTCAGTGACTCTCCCTCAATAGCTATCTGCTATCCACTGGTTTTACACACATCAATAAAATCAGCATACTCAAACAAAGCATGCAAAGGTATGAAAACAATAACATACGAGTATGTGGTTTAGGGAAACTCGAGTTAAATCTAACTCCAGTCGATCTCCCAATTCACATCGATTTATACCTTTCTTTCCGTCGGTCTGTCGAAGTCAAAGTCTGGAATCTGAATCTGTCAATGTCAATCAATCTGAAATGACAATATCGAGGAGTATATATATCAATACACAACTCAATTCAAAACCTGTTCTGATCAATACTCTAATTAAACATAATCTGATCGATATAATCGATATCATGATACAATCGAATTCATTACTGAATCTGATCAATCTAAATCAACTGATTTCTCGACGGCATAACAATACAGTCTTGCTAACCTTGTCAATCTCAACATCACAGATATAATACCAGAGCTCATAATCAATATCAATACAACTCGTAATTTCAACGATAATACAAATCTAATACCGAATCTCAATCAAATCGACTCCGAAAATCATAACAATTACATAAGCAGTCTGTTCTTTAATCTGACTTCAAATATACGATGTCTACTTTATCAAAAACACCATATATGATTCATGTTCAATTCTTACAATATCGTAATTTCAAATCGTATTTAAACGTAACAAAACTTACGTCCAGTTGTAGCCTACGTCGATAGGAACGCAGTACTGAAGTCGGATTAAAACTCTAACGGACGGATCTTTCACAATCACAATCTAAAATGCGCAAGGATTTTCTTCTCAAAAGCTTCGACCCTTTTCTGAATTTGTGAGGGGAAGACGTGTAATTTTTATATATATATATTGCATGCAACACCAGGAAACGTGGCTTATTTTTCATGCTGCACGTCACACCGCGGGTGCGCTCAGTGTACTGATATACATCAATTTTTCCAGAAGCTTGGACCGCGGGTGCGCTCACTTTTATACCGCGGGTGCGGTGACCTCACTGTAGCAACACCGCGGTTGCGGTCTGTCTAGCACCGCGGGTGCGGTTACCCTCCAGCAGCAAATCTCATACCCTACTGGCAATACACCGCGGGTGCGATGCCTCTGGGACCGCGGGTGCGGTGACCCTACTGTAAAAATGCCCAACTCTCTGTCCATCAACCACGAGTGCAGTAGCTTCTTAGCGCGGGTGCGCTCATGCTACTATAACTCTTCCACATTTCATGAACTACAACCGCGGGTGCGGTCCGTTTCTTACCGCGAGTGCGGTGGCACTCTTCCAATAAACTCAAGTTTTGCAATGTCGTTTCTACCCTTCTGTTCTTGCATTTCTTATTCATACTATATATATACCATTTCAGACATATCACCAAGAATCTCGGGCATTACACAATTCATCTTCTTAATCATCATTATGATCAATTATTTAAATCTGGGTCTAAATTTTTTTTTTAAATACATAAGTACGGAACATAATGAAATCAGTTTGATATAAGTATCAACAGTAAAGTACAAGTTCTGTACAAAGTACATTTATTTCAAACTAATGTTCAGTCACTACATCAAGTACTGAAAACCCATCTACTCTAAGTCCGGATCTCCACGCTAATCTTGATTCTCTCATCCTCTTCGTGACCCTGATCCTGTCCCACCTGTTGTCATGCACACATATACAAACACAACAACAGCCGGATAACTCCGGTGAGAAATACATCCCAGTATAAACAACGTATACATGAAATCATATAAACATATATAAAAGTATGAAACAGATATCAATAACATGTATCAAATTTGAAAGACATGAATCGATATAAAACTGTAAATCAAACTCATGACTCATCATCTCAGACTCGACTCATCTCTAATCTAGTGATCCCGGTTCCTGAACATTGGCACAATATACCGAATCTCCGCAATAGAAGCTGATCCGCTCATACGCATCATCGATATAAACCAAACATCCAGTGTCTCGGAAACTCCGCCAAAGAATTGGCATCTCTGCTAATGACTAGGCACCTCCGCTCATGACTCGACACGTGCTTTGCTATAAATTAATAGACTAAGCATATCAATATCATGAATTGCAAATATCAATGCAATAAAGTAAATTATGTGGTTTTTGGGAAACTCAAGTCAAATCAAACTCGAGATGTATCTTCCCGGTTCGACATTGATCTATACCTTTTTCTTGTCGATATGATGAAGTCGAAGTCTCGAATTCGAATCTTTCAATACTCAATCTGGCAATGACAATATCAAGGAGTATAATATCAATACACCACTCAAATCAATACTGGATATAATCCGAACTCAATCAAATTCTGTTTCAACGGTATAACCGCACAATCTCAATATACTCAGCAATACAGATATCAATCAATACCAATCTCAACTCATAATCGATAACAAACTCAATCTGATATCGAATCTGTATAATCTCAATAAAATCAATTCTGAAAATTATAAAAAATTCCTACGGTATCCGTTCTTCAATCTGATTTCAATTCTACGATTATCAATATTGCGAGAACACATAATCTCAATCAAATAATAATTCCTTCAACTCATAAATTTTAAATCATGCTAGAACATAATAAAACTTACGTCCTATTGAAGCTCTTGTCGATAGGAACACAGTACTAAAGTCGGATTAAAAATCAAACGGATGGATCTTCCGCAAATCGAATTCTCAATTATCGAAGCTTGGGAATTCTCCAAGGACTTTCGTTCTTTCTTTTTCTGAATCTCAATGAAGAATTGAAATTGTTATATATATATCATGCATGGTAGGGGCAAGTGGCTTCATACTCTTGCTGCACGTCACGCGTGTATGCGCGACTCTCCTCGGCACATATGCGCGAGACATCCTGTCTCGGCGTGTGTCTTCTCGGCAGCTCGCGCATATGCACGCCCTCTCCCGGCGCATATGCACGAGGTTCTCTGCGATACTCGCGCATATGCGCGGGTCCTGTCGCGCTTATGCGCGAGGTTCTCTGCCTACTCCGCGCATATGCGCCCGGCTTGGTCGCGCATATGCGCGAGGCTCATTCCTCGCACATAATTCAAGTCTTCTTTCCGTCTTCCCCGACCCGATCTTTTCCGTCTAAAATCACATCAATTATCAATAAATCATTTCAAATTACAATAACAAAATTCTCGGGCATTACATTTCTCCCCCCTAAAATCTGATTTCGTCCCCGAAATCACAGGCAATCAAATCAGATAACGAATCAGATACAATAAGAGATGGAGAATAGAAGCTAATAAGAAGACTTACATCAGTGAAATAACTCTGGGAATTTCTATCTCATATCTGATTCAGTCTCCCACATAGCTTCTTCAATGCCATGACGACTCCACTGAACATATACAAGCGGAATAGTCTTCGTTCTGAGCTACATTTCTTTACGATCGAGAATCTGAATCGGCTTCTCAAAATAACTCAGTGTCTCATCAAGTTCGTACTCATGTGGCTGAATAATATGAGATGCATCAGGGAGAGATTTCCGCAATAAAGATACATGAAAGACATCATGTATTCCAGATAGAGAAGGTGGTAAGGCGAGTCGATAGGCACGATCTCCTATCTTCTCGAGAATCTCGTAAGGCCCAATATATCGTGGAGACAACTTTCCTTTCTTGCCAAATCTGAATACACCTCTGAAAGGAGAAATCTTCAGAAATAATCTGTCTCCTGCATCAAATACCAACGGTCGACGACGAACATTTGCATACTTGGCCTGTCTGTCTTGAACTGTTTTCATTCTCTTCTGAATCAGCTTCACTTTCTCGGATCATGTCAGGCCCAATCTCAGGTACCTCGGAGATATCATCCCAATATAAAGGTGATCTGCATTTTTTACCGTACAACGCTTCAAACGGAGCCATCTCTATACTCGTCTGATAGCTGTTGTTGTACGAAAACTCACAAAGTGGCAAAGAATCTTGCCAATTAGTGCCAAAATCTAGCACTACAGCTCTAAGCATATCTTCCAATATCTGGATAGTCCGCTCTGACTGTCCGTCAGTCTGTGAATGATATGCGGTACTCATATGTAACTTTGTACCCAGAGCTTGCTGCAAACTTTGCCAAAAGTGCGAAGTAAACCGATGATCACGGTCTGAAACAATCGACTTCGGCAGTCCAAGCAATCTGACCACTTCTCTGACATAGATCTCTGCCATCTAATCATGTTTGTACGTCATCTTGTACGGAATAAAACATGCTGATTTGGTCAATCTGTAAATCACGACCCAAATCGCATCACAACCTCGAGAGGAACGTGGTAGCTTCGTCAAAAAATCCATAGAAATGTGATCCCATTTCCATTCAGGAATAGACAAACTCTGTAATAGACCTCCTGGTTTCTTTCTTTCCGCTTTTACCTGTTGGCAATTCAGACACTTGGATACAAATTTAGCAATATCAGCTTTCATCTGTTTCCACAAAAACTGTCTTTTCAAATCATTATACATCTTTCTGCCACAAGGATGAATACTAAATTGACTGTTATGCGCTTCTGACAATATCTGTCGTTTCAAATCTGAAACATCTGGCACGACAAGACGATTATTCACATACAATACACTGTCACGAACCTGATACTCTGATCGATGCCCTGCTCTGACCATCAATATAGAATTATGTACATTTTGAT
The DNA here is from genome assembly GCF_025594145.1 of Primulina tabacum. Classification (NCBI taxonomy): domain Eukaryota; kingdom Viridiplantae; phylum Streptophyta; class Magnoliopsida; order Lamiales; family Gesneriaceae; genus Primulina; species Primulina tabacum. Next base: position 22,816,350 of record NC_134553.1, on the reverse strand, counting down.
CAACTTTCTGAGCCGCTTTAATTCTCAAAATCAGCTCTGCTTCGACTTGAACAGCATATAATCTCAGAGGTTTACAATCTGTCTCAAATACTAATCCAGACAAACAGCAATCTTCAATCAAATTCGAAACACCAATCGTTGATAAGGATAAGAACATACCTTTCGACTCAGTGCATCAGCTGCTGCATTATATTTCCCCGGATAGTACTTGATTTCACAATCAAAATCTTTAAGCAAATCAAGCCATCTTCGCTGCCTCATATTCAACTCTGATTGTGAAAACAGATATTTTAGACTCTTGTGATCAGAATAAATCTAAAACTTCTCACCGTATAGATAGTGTCGCCATATCTTCAGTGCAAATACGATGGCTGCCAATTCAAGATCATGAATTGGGTAGCGAGACTCATGTGACTTCAATTGTCTCGAGGTATAGGCAATAACATGTCCTCACTGTATCAAAACACAACCCAATCCTCTGTGAGAAGCATCACAATAAATAACAAAATCACCAGTACCTGATGGGATAGTCAACACCGGAGCACTGGTCAATCTTTTCTTCAACTCAAGAAAACTGGACTCACACTCTTTTGACCAAACAAATGGTGCATTCTTCTGAGTCAACTGAGTAATCGGCTTAGCAATACTCGAGAAATCTTTAATGAATCGACGATAATAACCTGCTAAACCCATAAAACTGCGTATTTCTGGTACAGATGTCGGTCTAGGCTAACTGATCACGACCTCAACCTTACTAGGATCAACAGAAATCCCATCTCCAGATATAATGTGACACAGAAATACAACCTGTCTCAGCCAGAATTCACATTTGGACAGTTTTGCATTTAATTTCTCAGCCCTCATAATTCTCAATACAATCCTCAAATATTCAGCATGATCATTCAAATTCTTTGTATAATTCAAAATATCATCGATAAAAATAATCAAAAACTCATCAAGATACTTTTGAAATATGCGGTTCATCAGACCCATAAACACAGCTAGAGCATTTGTTAAACTGAAAGGCATGACTATAAACTCATAATAGCCATACCTGGTTCTGAAAGCTGTCTTCGGAATATCAGAATCTCTAACTCTCAGCTGATGATATCCAGATCTCATATCGATCTTGGAATAAACAGAAGAACCCTGCAACTGATAAAATAAATCATTAATACGAGGCAAAGGGTATTTGTTCTTTACCGTAGCCTTGTTCAGTTGCCGGTAGTCAATGCAAAGTCTCATCGAACCGTCTTTCTTTCTCACAAACAATACTGGAGCACCCCAAGGAGAAACACTCGGTCTGATGTAACCTTTGGCCAGTAAATCTTCCAACTGATCTTTCAGTTCTTTTAGTTCAATCGATGCCATTCTGTACGGAGCTCTAGAAATCGGAACTGTACCTGGTACCAATTCAATGCTGATGTCTATCTCTCGAATCGGAGGCAAACCCGAAATCTCATTTGGGAAGGCATAAGCAAACTCACATACCACTGACAAATCAGCCAATGATGGGCTCGATTTCAGTAAGTCAATTGAATATACAAGGAATCCCTCCACTCTTTTCTATAATAATCGAGTCATAGACATAGTAGATATCAAAAGAAATCTAGATCTAGAACCCTTACCGTAACATTTCCATTCTTCAGCCATCTCAGGTCTGAATCTCACCATCTTATGGAAACAATCAACGGTAGCTCTGTACTTGGTCAGCATATCAATACCGATAATAGAGTCAAAATCAGACAACCCAAGTACGATACAATCTATCTCAATCTCATGTCCGTCATACTGTAGCATACAATGTCTAACAGACGTCACTGATACAAGAACTCTCCCCAAAGGTGAAGAGACAGATACTCTCAATTATCAACAGGAAATGCATGAATCAATGCAAATTGCTCAGAAATAAATGTATGAGAAGCACCCGTATCAATCAATACGTAAGCAGGATAACCACATAAAGAAAAGTTACCTGCAACAACATCGTCTGGTGCTTCCTGGGCCTGTTCTTCTCTGGCCTGCTGTCTCGGAGGCTGGCTCACAGTGTGGCTTCCTCCTGGCCTTGCTGTGACTGAGGAGTCGTCGGTGGTGGCTGGAAGGAGTGAACAGCAGATGCTTGTCTGTTAGTATGAGCCACTGATCCAGATGATTCTGCTACCTGGGATGCTTGGGAACCTCTCTGTGGACAAACTCTAGCAAAATGTCCCTGCTGTCTGCAAATGTGGCAACTACCAAGTACTCCTTGGCATTGCTCTGTGGGATGTCTCCCTCCACAAGTCCTGCAAAAGATCCCTGTACTACTCTGGCTCTGTCGAGAACCAACAGAGCTAGATGAACTGCTCCCTGACTTCTTGAATTGCTTTCCTCGGGCTTTCAAGAAACCTTTCTTCCCACCATTGCTACTGCCACTCTCAAATCTGGGAGGGGGTTGTTGGGATGGAGTCGAAGTTTGTCGCTGTGGTCTCGGTGCTGGAGGAACATACGAAGCTTCTTTCTGTCCCATCAAACCTGCTTCTGCTCCTTTGGCTCTATTCAGGGCATCAGCAAAGTTATTCGGTCTCCCTGTGTTTACCAATGTAAAGATCTCAGGATTCAATCCATTGATAAATTGATCGGCAACAGCTTCGTCGTTCTCAGAAACATGTGGAGCAAATCATAGCAATGTAGAGAACTTGGCCACATACTCTTCAATGTTCAACTGACCCTGTCTCAGATTAGCAAATTTCTGCTCCCTTGTCTTTCCTGTACGATACTAGGAAAAATCTTTGATAAAATTCAGTCTTAAAGATCTTCCAAGTAATCACTGTACCTCGTTGTTCCAAAGCCCTCTTTGTCGTGATCCACCAATTCTTTGCAACATCATGCAACTGGTGTCCAATCAGTCTAACTCGGCGCTCATCAGTATAGTCCAGTGAATCAAACATCATCTCAATGTCATCTAGCCAACTCTCACACTCAACAAAATTCTCTGTACCCTTCGAAGTCGGCGGTTTAAATGACTGAAATCTTTTCAGCAGTGTTTCCATCGGAGTTGCTGTGACATCCATCGGATTGGCTGAGGTACTGCCCTGTTCTGGGATTCTTCGAGGAGGCATATCTGATTATCAAAAGGATTAGTAACCAAATACAACAAACCTGTTCCACTCCTCCTCTGATCATCTTACTGCTGATCAAGAATCGGTTTTGATTCATTCTCAATAACACATGTTTCCAATCAATCACATATTCAGGTAAACATGCATTTCAAAGCAGTAAAACATGCAAGCATAGCAGAAGCAGGAAAGAAATCTCAATCTATCCCGCTCACTAGCTTCCATCTCATTCTAAGGAACCTATTGCTCTGATACCACCTGCTGTATGGACCCAAACCTAATTCTTCTTTTTAATCATCATTAGGATCAATTATTTAAATCTGGGTCTAATTTTTTTTTAAATACATAAGTGCAGAACATAATGAAATCAGTCTGATATAAAAATCAACAAAAATGTACAAGTTCTGTACAACGTAAATTTATTTCAAACTAATGTTCAGTCACTACATCAAGTACTGAAAACCCATCTACTCTAAGTCCGGATCTCCACGCTAATCTTGAATCTCTCATCCTCTTCGTGACCCTGATCTTGTCCCACCTGTTGTCATGCACACATACAAACACAACAACACCCGGATAACTCCAGTGAGAATTACATCCCAGTATAAACAACGTATACATGCAAATATAAACAGATATAAAAGCATGAAACATATATCAATAACATGTATCAAATCTGAAAGACATGAATCGATATAAAACTGTAAATCAAACTCATGACTCATCATCTCAGACTCGACTCATCTCTAATCTAGTGATCCCGGTTCCTGGACATTGGCACAATATACCGAATCTCTGCAATAGAAATTGATCCGCTCCTACGCAACATCGATGTAAACAAAACATCCAGTGTCTTGGCAACTCCGCCAAAAACTTGGCATATCCGCCAATGACTAAGCACTTCTGCCCATGACTCGACACGCACTTTGCTATAAATCAATAGACAAAGAATATCACTCTCATGAATTGAAAATATCAATGCAATAAAGTAAAGTATGTGGTTTTTGGAAAACTCAAGTCAAATCAAACTCGAGACGTATCTTCCTGGTTCGACATTGATTTATCCCTTTCTCTTGTCGATATGACGAAGTCGAAATCTCGAATTCGAATCTGTCAATACTCAATCTGGCAATGACAATATCGAGGAGTATAATATCAATTCACCACTCAAATAAATACTGGATATAATCAAAACTCAATCAAATTCTGTTTCAACAGCATAACCGCACAATCTCAATATACTCAGCAATACAGATATGAATCAATACCAATCTCAACTCATAATCGATAACAAACTCAATCTGATATCAAATCTGTATAATCTCAATCAAATCAATTCTGAAAATGATAACAAATTCCTACGGTATCGGTTCTTCAATCTGATTTCAATTCTACGATTATCAATATCGCGAGAACACATAATCTCAATCAAATCATAATTCCTTCAACTCATAAATTTTGAATCATGTTAGAACATAATAAAACTTACGTCATGTTGAAACTCTTGTCGATAGGAACACAGTACTGAAGTCAGATTGAAAATCAGACGGACGGATATTCCGCTAATCGAATTCTCAATTATCGAAGCTTGGGAATTCTCTAGGGACTTTCGTTCTTTCTTTTTCTGAATCTCAATGAAGAATTGAAATTGTTATATATACTGTATCATGCATGGTAGGGGCAAGTGGCTTCATACTCTTGCTGCACTTCTCGCGCATATGCGCGACTCTCCTTGGCACATATGCGCGAGACATTCTGTCTTGGCGCGTGTCTTCTCGGCAGCTCGCGCATATGCGCGCCCTCTCCCGGCGCATATGCGCGAGGTTCTCTGCCATAGTTGCACATATGCGCGGGTCTTGTCGAGCATATGCGCGAGGTTCTCTACTTACTCCGCGCATATGCGCCCTGTAACGCCCTAGATTCAACGACTGTCCTCACTGTACCAAGACGAGTCTTTCCAGCGTGCTTATGTCCTTACTCACACGCACCCTGAGAAACTTCCCAGGAGGTCACTCATCCCAAAATTGCCCCAAGTCAAGCACGCTTGACTTTGGAGATCTTATGTGATGAGCTACCGAAAAGAAGATGCACCTTCGTGATGTTAATAGTACCAATCAAATTTTTTAAGCCATCTTCAACTGTACAGTCCATTACATTGAACTGTCTCGGAATCCCTCTCATTCCGATGTGGGATCGGTTCATTCATGTTCCCTCCACCTAGAAGCCTGCCAGGAGCGGCTCATTATCCATGCAACCTCATGGCACTGGCGATCACCCCCCGCCCTCTTCGGCCCCGGGCCTCACATGCCCACCAGCTTCCGCTTGGTTCGTCCCCGAACCACATCGTACTAAGACAGGTCGGCTCTGATACCAACTGTAACGCCCCAGATTCGACGACTTTCCTCACTGTACCAAGACGAGTATTTCCAGCGTGCTTATGTAGTACACGAAAAACCAATATGCGTAGATATGTGCATAATTTCTATTATTTAATTTTAAATGATTATTATTTTAAGAATTTGTTGATTTAATTGCATTTAAATCATTTACGTTATTTTTAAGGATTTTAAATCGTGTATTTCAAATTTTAACTTTTTAGATATATCCGCGAGACCGGACTGGAGATAGGAAATCGGAGATGAATTGTATGATCCAAAAATATTCCTAAATATATTCCGAGCTAAGAAATAATTTAATTTAATGAAATCAAGTGGAATTAAGTCTACTTTAATTAATTAATCATCAATGTTATTGTAGGGTTCTTAATTCATCAAGATTATGCTTAATTAACCTTTTAATCAAGCTTATCTAACATAGGATTCTACTTAGCAAAACTTAAACAAAATCCTACACTAATTGGAAAGCCAACTCTCGGTCGTTTACACTCCACACAATCCCAAACCATTTAACTTCCCCAACAACACAAATGACAACCCTTCAACATGCATGTCCCCCCCAACTTGACATCATTTACTCACCCATGCACCACCTTATTAACCACCAACCTTCACCACCTTCTCCACTCCCCCAAGCACGAAAATTCAGAGTTTTAGCAGCTCCCATTCTCGGCCAAGACGGCAACAAAAACAAGGTTTCTTCATTTCCGTTTCCGTGTCTCCCAGTCCGACGTATCGTGATGTTTATTGTAAAAACAACTTAAGGCATGAGTATTTTCTCCCTTTTTCTCATCAATCAAGTGTCTTACATATATTTAGTATGATATATGTGCATGGTTTCGGTTTTATAGCAAGAAACCACATGAAAATATTTTTGAGAACAATATGCCATTCTCGGCCATCCTGTGCATGTCATGTTCCTTGCTTGTTTTGTTGATTTGCAGGTTGGCTCGGTTCCTAGGCTCCCAAGGCTGCTTATGGTCATGTCCTAGGGTGTGGTATGGTCAAGTTTGATTAAGGGTTCAAGCCCCAAAACCGTAATTTAAGTGCTCAAAACAGTAGGTAAGAAACAAGTGTCACATTTGGGGTTCATTTGCTGTCAATGGGTTGTGTAGGATAGTGTTCAAGCCATGGCTGGCCTAGGGCCGGTAGCCATGGCTAGGACCATTCCCTAGCAAGCCTAGGACGTGGTCAAGTCGGCCCTAAGTGGCTTGAGCCATGTCCCAAATTGTTTGGACAGAAACAACTCAGGTTAATCACGTATGACAGTAAGCTCTTGGGTGGTTTTTGTTTTGTTCTAAGGTGGTTGGTTGGTTCTTGGTTGTCCTAGGGCCCTTAGCCATGGACTAACCAATGCCTCAATATGTCAAAAAGGTGTTATGACCACTGGTTTGAGCCATGGTCAGTTTTTAATAGCCATTTTTACAGCAAGTGACAAGCTGCTCCAGTGTGTGTTCTCGACAGTAGTGAGCTTCGGCTCTTGAGTCTTGTTCTTGGTTCTTTTTTGGCCTATGGCCATTAGCCCTTGACTAATACATGCCCAAATATGTTACGGAGGTTGTGTTTTTAGCCGTTAGTTATTTGGTTAAGTTTAGAAGTCGTACGAGAAATTACGGTGCGAAGTGCCAAAGTGACTCTCGTAAGAGCGCCTCACGATTTTGGTTCCTTTGCACCTTAATTCATATTTCCAGTAAAATTTGGTGTAATTACAGTAAGCTTAAGCATATTTTGATCATGGCTAGATGTTGGTTCGATGTTGGTTCGGGTTGGTTCGGAGACATGGTTGAAATTAGAGTTCATGGTCTAGTTTGGCTCGGTTTTGATGCATGCATGGCCGTATCTCATCAATTTCATTGATTGTGGTTAAGACATGATATTTTATTGTTGCACATTACATTCGATAACTTATTAATTTGGTTCAGTACGGTTCGAGTATCAAGTCGTTCGGAAGTCCATAAGTCACCGTACTTCATTCGGGTGCATTTTAGGTCAAATTAGAGTTCCATGAGTCCCACGATAATTTACGTCACAGCGAGCCTAGGAAACGATCCAACTAAGCCAAGCATAAGGGTTGTAAGTATATGAAACGTCTGCTTATTCGTTTTCTTAAAAAGTACTAAATTTTTTTTTTTTTTAAAACCTCACACCTTCGGCCTAAACATATACATACACATAAAAATACTTTTGCACCATTTTACAATAAACCATCCACTAATAATTGAAAATCCAAAGGGAAAAGTCAAAACAAGAAAGCGTAAGATGTTTTACCAACCTAAAAAGCAACAAATGTTGAGAAGTGTGTTAGAGTAGGTGCCCGTCGAGCCAAGTGTTGGCCGAGGGTTCATGTTTAAACTCTATGTATGAACAGTCTTTATTTTAATAATATTTGAATTTATTGTTTTGGCACTTCTTTATCTGTATACCCATGCTAGTTGCAAAGATAAAGTTCTTGAATATACAAATAGTAGAAAGAATATGAGATGCTCATATGATGAGTATCATGAAACTCATATTTGGAATATTGTATATTCTAAACAGTTCCTAGTCGATTCAGCCGCCGCTAAAAAGGATATAAGCCGCTCGAGTTCGAGACTAGTATCTGCGATGTGAGTACCATGTTTCATTGGTAGGGGACATTGTGATGTCCGAGCATGCAGATAGGTGCTCCTGGTAGAGTGCACTGAACAACCCTCCATAAAGGACTTTCCAAGTGGTTCTCACTTATCGAGTGGAAAAGTCCTAGTTTATGGTTGCACACCATTAGTCCTTATGACCCGGGACAACATTGAGACTCTATGTGCTAGCATTACACTTTGACTTGTTTACCGAATCTCATGGGGTCATCAGGTGGCAAGGTTGGGTATTCTGTTGAACATATAGGAGTCGATGCATTGTAGTCGGGGATTCACCGCTTAACTTTGGGTATGGATATCCTATGTGTTCTCATGTATGTGTAGTATGAAATCTCTGATCAGAGTATGGTGGTAATTATGAAAGGGGTTTCATAGATTACACCATCGATGCAACTACGACATGACACATAGTATTGATTTATTGACAACTCTCGATATACCAATGGTTGTCAAATCGGTCGAGATATATGAGTTGAAGGGACCGTACTGTACGCTAACCATAATTGAATGGTTCTTGCAGGCACTATCATTTCATACCTAGGGAATCTGTAAGCGATGCTGCTAGGCGTTTAACATGATTGGTTGGGTATTATCAGACTTGAGTTATGACGTTCTTGTTATCAAGGAGTTGATAATTAAGAATGGAGCAATTGGGGTATGCTCGTATAAGGACATGTTTAGTCCGAATCACATGGAGATGTGAACCCACGGCTAGTTGTATCAATGAACCATTGAGGGCCACACAAGTACTAGCTTTCTAGATCTCGTTGAGAAGTAAAATAGTTCAATGTGTTGAACGGCTTATAAAGGAGTTTATAAGCTTGAGGAAAAATAGAAGTGTGACTTCTATGAGGGAAATGTAATTTTTAATTTATGAATGTGTTCTTAAATTAAAATTTGGCAAATAAATAATGTATTTGAGATTGTGATTTTCATAAGCATTATTATGGACTAAATTAAATTAATTCAAGTGTTGAATTAATTAAACACTAGTGGGCCTAGTAGGGTCCAAATAATTAAATTAATTCAAGTGTTGGATTAATTAAATAACATTGGACCTTGTAGAGCCCAATTAGAAAATAATTATTAAACTAGTGGGCTTGAGTAAAATCAAGTAAAATTTAAATGGACTCAAATGTGTTTGAGTCATTTAAATAAAGTCCATGGGCCTTGTAATAGTTACAAGCCCAAGTCACATTGCATGTTTGGGAGGTGAAGTGTTGAGGAATACTTTTTATTAAAAAATTGCATGGCATGCAACTTTTTTGCTTTAGCTTTTTCCACAACCAAGAAAAGTCTTCCCCCTTGTCTCCCACAAGTAGAGTTGGCCGAAATTTTGAAGGGAAATTCTCCTCATTTTTCTCTCCACTTTGTTCTTCAATTGTTGGAGAAACAATTCTCTTCTCAAAGAAAAATCTTATTATTTTTCTAGTGTAAAGTAAGAAGGGTTCTAGTTAGCAAATGGTGGGTCTAATTTTTGAAGGAAAGGAGGAGAGCTTGTAGAAGGTCATCCAATCAAGAGCTAAGGTGTTTACACCTTTGTTGGAGCCATCATCAATCCATTGTGATTTATAAGTAACGATTTCTCAACACCCTATGAATGTCATAGTTGTGTATTGTATATGTTACATGCTAGTACATGAGGTGTTCAAATTTTTCTTTTAAATTTTCGGTTTTCATTCCTTGAAAACATTTTTGAACTTCCGTTGCGCATTTGAACACCATAAAACCGATCCTCTTTCAAGTTGTATCATGAGCTAAGGGTACTAGTTTTTGTAGCATATACATAATATTATATTGAGGTCGATTTCTAACCGCATGAGATGAAATTTTTGCAACAAAAATCTAGGCATATTTGGGCGATTTTTGGGCAGGAAGTTGCTGCCCGAGGGGCTGCTCGAAATGGGTAGCAAGGGCAGCCCCTTGGGCTGCCCGAACAGCCCCTTTGAAAAAAAAAAAAAATTTTGCCAGAATCCGGCGACGGAGCTCCGGCGACGACGATGACGACTAGGGTTTTCAAAAAGTGTTTTGAAATATCAAAGTGTCATGGCCCTTGAGTTGTTGGGCCATTGGATGGCTAACATATTTGTGAATTTTAAATGGGCTAAAATATTTTTTGGTGGAAAATGTGTTTTTGGGCCCTTAAGTTTAAAATTACAAAAGTTGCAAATATTTTCTCATGAAATAAATAATTGAAGTTGGACTTTAGTTATTTATTGTAAATGGTGATTTACAAGAAATTCGGTTATAAATAAATTAATTGGAAAGTAGACAAAGATGTTTGTATACTTTGTTAATTTAGTTTATAATCGTGGCAGTTAGTGATTGGATCAAGATATATAATATTGGATCAATTAATTATTGTGATAATTAATTGATGGTGTATGATATGTGATATTATGCATGAAGGATGATCAAAAGCCCAAGACCAATTGCTAGGTGTATGCGAGGATATTTTGTGTTAATGATTGTAATAATTATCAATTTATAAAGTGGGCTTGGTTTATGGCCCGTTCCCACCCCCATGAGATGTATCCCTATTTTTCATGGATATTTATTTGTAAATATTAGTATAGTGGAAGATCAAGATTGAAAGATGGTGGCCTTGGTGATTATGAAGATCGAAGACATGTAAATATTGGAAGCTAATGTAATAGTTGCATTTGCATCCCATGCATTTCCCTAGGATTGGACCTAGGCCCGTGTTTAGCTCACACGGGCCATTAGTTTTGGAGCGATTGATCATCCTAGTTTTGTTTACTGTTTGTAATATATGCATGATATGTTATAAATAATGAGTATGTGCGTTATTATTATGATAATAACAAAGTTGCATGAATCCGGCAAACATAAGATCAAACATGGCAAGCTTTTAAATAAAAATTAATGATGAGACCTTTCAAAATTAAAAACCCTCATTTTGAATAAGATTCAAAATTAATATCAAGCCCGAAAAGGGGAATTATAAATTTGTTTATAATTATAAATTTGCTTATAATTTCCATGTCTTCCATCGGCAATGGGTACATGATGAACGCTACCCGTGCTCGGGGCTCGGCTCATATTATTGGGGGGGCCCTGGGTGCCGGAAAGCTGTGACATCCATTGACATTGTGATGTGAACTACATGGAACTCCCATGATTTCGACTCATATTATTGAGGGAACTCATGGCGACCGTCCATTAAGGTTCAACATCGATGGGTAAGGCTTGACACGTGAAGATGAACGACGTCATATTATTGGGTCCTAATCAAACGCGAGACAAAAGTTTACGTAAAGGGTTGCATGGTGATGCAATTGGAAACTACCTTTTAGGAATTGTGATTGGCTGATATTATTCGGGATCATAATTCGCTAATTGGACCTTGTGTACCTACTGAGGAAAGGAGTTTCCCGTTTTCACTAGAGGGTAGTGAAAATGTCAAAACAGTGGGAGTGAAAATTTATAAAGTAAAAGTTCATACTTTATATCTTACTAAATATTTTAAAATAGTCATTAACATTTATCTGTTTTACTTTTCAGTACAAAATTTGACAATGTCTTCGATTCACAATCCACTATCCGCAATACTCGAAAAACACGTGTTAACTGGACCTAATTACCTCTCTTGGCTAAGAAACCTAAAAATTATCTTGAATTCGGAAAGGATAGCATATACACTGACTGAGTCACCCCCTGTTGAGGCTCCGACTGACTGCACTCCTGAGAAATTGCAGACTTACAAGGAATTGTGTGACCATGACTTGAAATCCAGGTCTTATATGCAGGCTTCTATGAACGATCAGCTGCAGAGGCGTTTTGAGGATGCAAAGAGTGCTGCTGACATTCATTTGCATCTCAAGGAGCTCTTTGGTGAGCAAACACGGCCTCTTAGGCATGCTACCGTCAAGGAGCTGATCACTTTGCGCATGCGAGATGGGGCCTCGATCCATGAGCATGGCCTGAAGTTGATTGGGCTCGTGGACAAGCTCGTTGGCATGGATCTGATGTTGCCTTCTGAGTTGACCACCGACGTGTTGCTCTTATCGCTGCCTAGCTCATTTGATCCTTTTGTGGTGAATTTCAACATGAACAAGCTTGAGCCGACCCTTGAGGAGTTGGTTAACATGATTGTTACGTTTGAATCCACCATCAAGAAAGAGAAGTTGGTTCTTTATGTGGGTTCTTCATCTGGTACGAAGATTGATCCGCATGGGAAGGGGAAGAAGCGTTCTTTCCAACGTCCCAAGAAGAACGTGCCCTTGTTGAGGCAATCTCCAAATCCCGTCGTGGCAGCCATACCAGTTAAGGCTGACAAGACTAGTGATGTTTGTCATCACTGCAAGAAGCCTGGACCTTGGAAGCGTAATTGCAAAGAATATCTTGTTCAGAAAAGTTCTGAAAATGGTATGTTCTACATTGAAGTAAACATTTCAATTAACTCTACTTCTTGGGTATTGGATACCGGCTGTGGCTCACATCTCTGTAATGATTTGCTGGTGATGGGAAGAAGTAGGAGACTAAGGGGAGGTGAGACCTTCTTGAGGATGGGCGATGGGGCAAGAGTTGCTGCCAAGGCTGTTAAAGATGTTTACTTATTGTTGAACAATAATTTTAAGTTAATTTTTAAGAGATGTTTTGTTTGTACCTGATTTGATGAAAAAACATTGTTTCCATTTCTATGTTGATAAAGATTGATATTCTTGTTTCTTTAGCAAATGTGTTTTCAATATTTAAAAGAATGAATGTTTGATTGGTACTGGTGAACTTGAAAACGATTTCTATAACTTAAAATTGAAAGATATTCCACTAAATGTCAATTCAAAGGCAGACACCATATGAGATATGGATGGGTAAGCCTCCCAAGTATTCTTATCTTTGAATATGGGGGTGCCCTGCTTATATGAAGCAGGCAGTGGGAGATAAATTGGATAGTCGATCCATTTTATGTTACTTTGTGGGATATCCAAAGAATTCGGTTGGATACTACTTCTATCATCCCCAAGAAACAAAAGTGTTTGTTTCTAGGAATGCAACCTTTTTAGAAAAGGAATTTCTATTGGATAGAAAAGGGGAGATGATAGAACTCGAAGAGGTTCGAGAAACACCCACAATTATAGAACCCACACCCGAAGAGCCAAGAGAGGAGATACAAGCTCCTAGAAGATCCGAGAGAGTCTCGAGACCACCTATGAGGTATGGTCTGCTTCTTGAAGAAGGCCATGATGAGCCTAACCATGGATGTGATCCAAGAACCTTCAAGGAAGCGTTATCTGATGCCGATTCATCCAAGTGGCTTGAAGCGATGGAATCTGAGATGAATTCCATGCATTCGAACCAAGTGTGGAATCTCGTGGATCCACCTGAGGGAATTGTTCCCATAGGGTGTAAATGGATTTACAAGAGGAAACTTGGGGCGGATGGGAAGGTATTGACCTTCAAGGTGCGATTTGTAGCAAAAGGATATACTCAAAGACAAGGAGTTGACTTTGAGGAAACCTTTTCTCCAGTTGCAATGTTCAAGTCCATAAAGATATTGCTAGCCATAGCTGCATGGTATGACTATGAGATATGGCAGATGGATGTCAAGACAGCCTTTCTTAATGGGGATATTAAGGAAGAGATTTACATGTCTCAACCTAAAGGGTTTACATCTGTCGGAAGTAAGCATATGGTATGCAAACTTCAGAGATCTATTTATGGTCTACAGCAGGCATCTAGGAGTTGGAACCTTAGATTCGATAGTACAATCAAAGAGTTTTGTTTTACTAAGAATCCTGAGGAACCATGTGTGTATAAGAAGGTCAGTGGGAGTGCTGTGACATTCCTGGTGCTGTATGTTGATGACATTCTACTCATTTGGAATGATGTAGGAGAGTTGCAATCAACTAAGATATGGTTAGCGAGTAAGTTCTCGATGCAGGACTTGGGTGAAGCATCTTTTGTATTGGGAATGCAGATCTATAGAGATAGATCGAGAAGATTGCTTGGTCTCACCCAGTCCACATACATTGATACCATCGTGAAGCGGTTCTCGATGGATGAGTCCAAGAGAGGACATCTACCAATGTGTCTTGGCGTGTCCCTATCCAAGTCTATGTCTCCCAAGACTGATGCAGAGATAGAGGCGATGACACGCATTCCGTATGCATCTGCGATTGGTAGCATCATGTATGGGATGATATCTACACGTCCTGACGTGGCTTTTGCACTAAGTGTAGCGAGTATAT